>NW_018392645.1:5594-9827 GCF_900095145.1 Mus pahari | reverse complement strand
TGATCTAGTATGAATATCAAAATGGGTACACATGACCAAGTTAGAATAGCAAAATTGTGATACATGAACACGTGAATATCAACGCAGTGATACATGAACAAGTGTGAATATCAACATGGGGATATATGACCAAGTGTCATATTAACATTGGGAAACATGATCAAGTGAGAAGAGCAACACTGTGATACCTAACCAAATGTCAATATCAATACAGTGATACTTGATCGAGTGTGAACATCAACTTGAGNATACATGGCCAAGTGAGAGTAGCAAAATGGAGACACATGTCCGAGCATCAGTATCACTATGGGTACTGTCTTAGTCAGGGTTTCTATTCCTGCACAAACCTCATGACCAAGAAGCAAGTTGGGGAGGAAAGTGTTTACTTGGCTTACACTTCCATACTGCTGTTCATCACCAAGGAAGCCAGGAATGGAATTCAAGCAGGTCAGGAAGCAGGAGCTGATTGATTCAGAGGCCATGGAGGGATGTTCTTTACTGGGTTGCTTCCCCTGGCTTGCTCAGCCTGCTCTCTTATAGAACCCAAGACTACCAGCACAGAGATAGCACCACCCACAAGTGGGCCTCCCCCCTTGATCACTAGTTGAGAAAATGCCTTACAGCTGGATCTCAATGAGGCATTTCCCCAACTGAAACTCCTTTCTCTGTGATAACTCCAGCTGTGTCAAGATGACACAAAACTAGCCAGTACAATTGACTTCTTGTCAACTTGACACACAAACACATCACTAGTAAGCCTCAAACTTTAGTTCTTATTCATCCCCAAGATCTAAATAACTTTAAAAGTCCAAGTAAGA
The DNA here is from genome assembly GCF_900095145.1 of Mus pahari. Lineage (NCBI taxonomy): Eukaryota > Metazoa > Chordata > Mammalia > Rodentia > Muridae > Mus > Mus pahari. Next base: position 9,009 of record NW_018392645.1, on the reverse strand, counting down.
TCAGCAATACTCTTCTATCTGACCAAATGTAAACATCAACACATCGATACATGACCAAGTGGGAATACCATCATGGGGATACTTGAACAAGTGAGAATAGCAACATTGGAATAATGACAAAGTATGAATAGCAACCCAAATATATATGACCAAGAGAGAAGANAAATACAGATATACATGACCAAGGGTGAATATCAACATGAGGACACCATAATCAATTGAGAATATCAGCACAGGGATCTATGATCAAGTGTAAATATTAACACAGTGACACAGGACCAAGTGAGAATAGCAATACAGTGATACATCAATACATGTGAACATCAGCACAGAAATAAATTAACAAATGAGAATATCAAAATGGTGAAACATGATCAAGTGTCAATATCAATATTGGGACACATGGCCAAGTGAGAATACAAACACAGGAACACATGACCAAGTGACAATATCAACATAGGGACACATGACCTAGTGACAATAGCAACATGTTGATCCATGACCAAGTGTGAATATCAACAGAGGGACACATCAACAAGTGAGAATAGCAACACGAGGATACCTGACCATGTACGTATATCAACATTGGGATACATGACTAAGTGTAAATATCAAAACAGGGATACTTGACCATGTGCGAATAACAGCATGGAGATATATGACCATTTGTGAATATCAAGCTAAGAGAGAAAATTTGTTGAAAGAAGCTTAAAAAATATGAAAGGTAGTTGGATGGGATAAGAGACCTCAGGCATTCTGCCTTCAATCTCCACCAGTTTGTCTTTGTAGTTTTGTTCCTTTATTATTCTAAGGCGGGAGTTGGTTACTAAGTAGCTGTGGCCATCGAGGAATTTACAATGTACAGAAGCAGTGTAGAAATTCATAGTGATCTCTTTGTCTCTGCCTCCTGGATGTCGGGATTGATGGCTAGAGCCACCACACTTCCTCAGTTTCTNTTCTTGCTTTATTTATCTTTCTGTAATATCTTGTAATCAAATTTTATTTTGTACACATTGTTTATACTTAGTACATAATAATGTCAGAAGTAATTTGCAGAATACCAAAATATTTAAAATAGTTTCTATTTCCTTTGAGACCAAACAGGGTTAGCAGTTACAAATGAAGAAATAAAAATTAGAAAGTATACGATACCATATGGCAGCCACATGGGAATTCCACTCTGGTTTATAATCATTATTTTGTGGTAAATTATTTTATTATATATTTTCTGTATATATGATTGTGAGAACACATCTGGGGGTGTGCCTGTACAGGTCAGAGTTCAACATCAGCTGTGTTCCTTTGTAGATTCCTACCTTAGTGTTTTTATAATTATTATTGTTGTTATTTCTTACTTTCAGTCCTAATTGCAGCTCCTCTCCCTCTTTCCTCTCAGTCCCTTCTCAAATCCCTGTTCGCCATCATTCTCAACTCCATTGTTCATGAGTACCTCGCCTTTGAATGTAAATATTCATGGGCCAAGCCAATCAATGGGTGTTATTCCCACAGACACTGATCTTTCCCAGCATCTGCCCCCATTTATAGGGAATTCTCATGGTACACATTGTTTTGTTGTGTACATGAAGCACAGACAGCACAGGGAAAACTGAGGATTGTTCAGGAGGAGATGGAAAAAAGTTGACATTCTGGCAAACAGCATTCTCATGGGACTACACGTTTCTTGCTCCTGGATGTTGGCCCTTGTCTTAGGGTGTTGCTGTTGTGAACAGACACCATGACCAAGGCAAGTCTTATAAAAAACAACATTTAATTGGGGCTGACTTACAAGTTCATACGTTCAGTCCATTATCATCAGGGTCGGATCCTGGTAGCATCCAGGCAGGCATGGCACAGGCAGAGCTGAGAGTTCTACGACTTCATCCAAAGGTTGCTAGGGGAAGACTGACTTCCAGGCAACTAGGGTGAGACTCTTAAGCCCACACCCAGAGTGACACACTTATTGTAACAAGGTCACACCTATTCCAACAAGACCACACCTCCCAATGGTGTCACTCCCTGGTCCAAGAATATACAAACCATCAAAGCCCTCAACATTTCCATTCATTTTAGCATACTGTGACTGTACTGAGGTTTGCCACACACACGAATGTTGATGCTGGGTTGGGGATGCTGAGTTTTCTTAACAAAATTCAGACTCCAGTGATGTACCACTCTTCACGATGTTTGGGTACATAAGAAAATGATGAAACTGTTGGAGGAAAAGCCTCTACTTTCCCTCAGGGTCCGAGATCAGGTGAGGGCCTCACTGGTGGGTGAGTCTGGTGGAATCACAGGGCAGAAAGCCATGCATAGTTATTTGCTTTATATCCAACAAAAGGGCAGTCTATATAAACAAAGAGGCCAACTCCTGGAGAATTTATGGAACTCGAAGCAAAATACACTTTCTTGTGGGTATGTACCATGATCCTATACAGATATGCATCTGCTCACAAAAGACACCCACAGAAACAATACAGATACCCATAAAATGCCTCTGAAGGGAAGATGAACATAACTTAACAACTTCCAATGACTCCACCTCTAAGCATCTCACCAACTCCTGCTGTGGCTACTCAGAAGACAGTAGTGGTATCCTGCGAGTGGTACAATTGCTCAACCACAGTGATAACCTATGTGTAATATTTGGACTTGTGACATATTATTTAAACAGTTGAGAGACTGATTCCTAAAGTATCCTAGCACCTTTACTGGTCAGTCTCAGGAGGGACACCTGGTGTTTTAAGATACAGCAATATAGATCATAGTCTTGTAGCTCAAGTTAGAGATGGGGAGTTCCTTTTGGTCCTTTGTACACAGAACTTGTTCCTTTTCTTAATGGACACACCCTGGCCAAGGTGAAACTTTGGTTGAACCTGAAGGCATGGTAAAGGAACAAAATGCACCAGAGTCCCCCAGTATAACTACCTGCTCCTTTTCCTGGGAGCTACCTTCATTATAGAGGATGGTGTATGGCCAGTGACAGCTCATCCAAAGCAAAAGGACATGTATCCTCAGAACTCCCTCCCTCTGCTCTTTCCTCTCTTTATCCCATTCTTTCCCCTGGTTACCATTCAGGAAGAGAAGCAAGACCAGAATACATGGCTGAGNATGTTTGATTCCATGACCCATTCCCTTACCAGCCAGAGTTTTGATGAAAGAGACCGAGGGGTATCCTCAAGGTTTTTCTATTTGTCTAGTCCCCATGTAGAGCAGTCATGAACATGGATGAGCAAGTGTCCTTGTAGTAGGATGAAGCAACCTTTCTTTTGTTCTTTTTTTAACATCATCTTTTTCATTTTGTTTTTTATTTTTTTAATTTTTTATATTTTTATTGGATATTTTCTTTATTTACATTTCAAATGTTATCCCCTTTCCTGGTTTCCCATCTGAAAAACGACATCCCCTTTCCCCTGCT
>NW_018392645.1:0-4252 GCF_900095145.1 Mus pahari | reverse complement strand
GAGTTTATTTATACAGTGGATTACATTGATGGATTTTCATATATTGAACCATCACTGCATCCCTGCATCCCTGCATCCCTGCATCCCTGCATCCCTGCATCCCTGCATCCCTGGGATGAAGCCTACTTGATCATGGTGAATGATTGTTTTGATGTGTTCTTGGATTCGTTAGGCCAGAATTATATTAAGTATTTTTGCATCAATGTTCATAAGGGAAATCAGTCTGAAGTTCTATTTCTATGTTGGGTTTGTTTAGTTTAGGTATAAGTGTAATTGTGGCTTCATAGAAGGAATTGGGTAGTGTTCCTTCAGTTTCTGTTTTGTGGAATAGTAGGAAGAGTATTGGTATTAGGTCTTTGTAACTTCTGATAGAATTCTCCTCTAAATCCATCTTTTCCTGGGCTTTTTTTTGTTTGGGAGACTTTTAATGACTGCTTCCTTTTCTCTAGGGGTTATGGGATTGTTTAGTTTATCTGATCCTGTTTCAACTTTGGCACCTGGCATGTGTCTAGAAAATTGTCCATTTCATCCAGATTTTCGAATTTATTGAGTAGAAACTTTTGTAGTGGGATCTGACTATTTTATGGATTTCTGTTGTTATGTCTCCCTTTTCATTTCAGATTTTATTAATTTGGATACTGTCTTTCTGCCTTCTCATTAGTCCGGCTGAATCTTTATCACTCTTGTTGAGTTTTTCAAAGAACCAGCTCCTGGTTTGGCTGGTTCTTTGTATAGTTGTTTTTGTTTCTATTTGGTTGATTTCAGTTCTGAGTTTGATTACTTCCTGTTGTCTACTCCTTTGGGTGTATTTACTTCTTTTTGTTCTAAAACTTTCAAGTGTGTTGTTAAGCTAGGAGTATATGCTCTCTCCAGTTTCTTTTTGGAGGCACTTAGAGNTTTGAGTTTTTCTCTTACCACTGCTTTTATTGTGTCTGATAAGTTTTGGTATGGTGTTCTTCATTTTCATTAAATTCTAGAAACTGTTTTAATTTCTTTATTTCTTCCTTAAACAAGTTATCTTTGAATAGAGCATAATTTGCCTTCTATGTATATGTGTATCTTCCACTGTTTTTGTTGGAATTTAAGACCATACTTAGTCCATGGTGATCTGATATAATACAGGGGATTATTTCAATCTTCTTGCATTCATTGAAGCCTGCTTTGTGACCAGTTATATGGTCAATTTTGGTAAAGACACCATGAGTGCTGAGAAGAAATTATAGTCTTCTGCTTTGGGATGAAATGTTCTATAGATATCTGTTAAATCCCTTTGGATTTTATATCCATTTTGTTCATAACTTCTGTTAGTTTCAAAGTGCCTCTGTTTCTAGTTTCTGTTTCCATGAGCTGCCCATTGCTGAGAGTGGGTTGTTGAAGTCTTCTACCATTGGGGTGTGATGTTTGCTTTAAGTTTTAGTAAAGTTACTTTTATGTATGTGTGTGCCCTTGCATTTAGAATATGGATGTTCAGAATTGAGAGTTCATCTTGGTAGATTTTTTTTCTTTAAACAGTATGATATGTTTGTTCCTCCTCCTCTTTTTTGAAAACTTTTCGTTGAAAGTCATTTTTTATTTCATATTTGTATGGTAACCCCAGCTTGATTTTTCGGATTAGTTCCTTAGAAAATTGTATTTCAGCCTTTTATTCTGAAGGAGTGTGTGTCTTTTCCGCTGGGGTGTATTTCCTGTAAGCAGCAAAATGTTGGGTACTGTTCATGTATCCATTCTGTTATTCTATGTCTTTTTATTGCAGAAATGAATCCATTGATGTAAAGAGATATTAAGGAAAAGTGATTGTTACTCCCTGTCTTAGTCAGGGTTTCTATTCCTGGATAAAAAAATCATGACCAAGAAGCAGTTGGGGAAGAAAGGGTTTATTCAGCTGTTCATCACCAAGGAAGTCAGGACTGGAATTCAAGCAGGTCAGAAAGCAGGAGCTGATGCAGAGGCCATGGAGGGATGTTTTTACTGGCTTGCTTCCACTGGCTTGCTCACCCTGCTCTCTCATAGAACCCAAGACTACCAGCCCACAGATGGTACCACCCACAAGGGGACCTCCTCCTTGATCACTAATAGAGAAAATGCCTTACAGCTGGATCTTGTGGAGGCATTTTCCCAATAGAAGCTTCTTTTTCTGTGATAACTCCAGCCTGTGTCAAGTTGACACAAAACTAGCCAGTACACTCCCTGATGTTTTTGTTGTTAGAGGTGTAATTCTGTTTATATGGCTCTTTTCTTTTAGGTTTGTTGAAAGATTACTTACTTGATTTTTCTAGGGTGCAGTTTCACTCCTTGTCTTGGTATTTTTCCATCTGTTCTCCTTTGTAGGGCTGGATTTGTGGAAATATATTGTGTAAATTTGGTTTTGTCATGGAATATCTTGGTTTCTCCATTCATGGTAATTGAGAGTTTTGCTGGATATAGCAGTCTGGGCTGGCATTTATGTTCTTTTAGGGTCTGTGTGACATCTGCCCAGGACCTTCCAGCCTTCATAGTCTCTCATGAGAATTCTAGTGCAATTCTGATAGGTTGGCCCTTATATGTTACTTGACTTTTTCCCTTACTAATTTATATATTCTTTCTACATTTAATGAATTTGGTTTTTTTATTATTATGTGATAGAAGGAATTTGTTTTCTGGTACAATCTATCTGGAATTCTGTAAGCTTCTTGTATGTTCATGGGCATCTCTTTCTTTGGGTCAGGGAAGTTTTCTTTTATAAATTTGTTGAAGATATTTACTGGCCATTTAAGTTGGTAACTTTCTCTCCTGTATACCAATTATCCTTAGGTTTGGTCTTCTCATTGTGTCCTGGATTTCCTGGATGTTTTGGTTTAAGATCTTTTTGCATTTCACATTTTGTCTGACTGTTGTCTCAATGTTTCGTATGGTATCTTCTGCTCCTGAGTTTCTCTCTTCTCTTACTTTCTGTTGGTGATGCTTGCATCTATTACTCCTGATCTCTTTCCTAGATTTTTCTAAATCCAGGGTTTTCTCCCTTTGTGATTACTTTATTGTTTCTATTTTTTTTAAATCGTGAACATTTTAAATGTTTTGCACATTTATTTTGCCTGTTTGATTCTGTTTTCCTGTAATTTTTAAGGGATTTTTGTGTTTCCTCTTTAAAGACTCTGGCTGTTTACCTGTGTTGTCTTTTATTTCTTTAAGGGAATTATTTATGTTCTCCTTGAAGTCCTCTATTGTTATCGTGAGAAGTGATTTTAGATCCAAGTCTGGCTTTTACCTTGTGATTGTGTGTCCAGGACTTGTTATGGTGGGAGAACTGAGTTCTGATGATGCCAAGTAACCTTCATTTCTGTTGCTTATGTTCTGTTGCTTATGTTCTTGCTGTCTGTATATCTCTAGCACTACCTGGCCCTGTTATCTGAGTGGAGCCTGTCATTCCCCTAATCCTGGTTGTGTCAGACCTCCTCATACTCCAGTTGTGTTTGTGATCCTGTGCTTCCGGGATCCCATGATCATGAGATTCTGGGTGTGTCAGAGTTCCTGGGACTCAAGCTTCCTCTGGGATGATGAGATCCTGGTGTGACTAAACTCCTGGGATCCTGGGATCCTATGATCCTGTGAATCTATGATCCTGTGATCATGGCTGTATTAGAGTACCAGGGATTTGAGCCTCCTCTGAGTGCACTAGGATTGGCTGCAGAGTTTATAGCCAAGGTAAACTGGCACCGAGAGGAAGGAAACTGAGCCACTGGTTGGGCAGTGTGTGTTTATGCCTGGGCAGAGACACTTTGGACTGGGTTTGTACTGAAGAGCTTTAACATCCTGAAAGAGGATAGGCTGAGAAAGGAAAAATGAATGCCCTGTTGGTTTGTGCTGATCAGAGCATGATTTTTATTAATCGGACAAGGAAGGATTCTAAGCCCGCCCTTGAGTCCCCTTGAGAAATTCTCTCCCTACCGCTCGGTCTGATCATGAGCGGGGATGTTTATCTGGTAGGCGGTTCCGAGCTATTGGGCGGTGACAACGACAATGTAGGGCGGTCTGACGACGCTGCATTCTGGGAGATCTGGGGAGGTCTTCTCAGTAGCAATTCTGTGTGCATGTAGGGGGCGCAATATAATGTTTAGAGGGAGAGTGATTAGTGGAGGTGAGAGACCCCAAAAGGACAGGGTTCCTGTGTCCCCGGATCCTGCTTGTCCCAGTTATTCCAGGTCATGTTAGACAGGTGTTGTGTGCTACTCACCCCTGATCCTAAGATCCTAGGTGTGCTAGATTGCCTGGAAGT
>NW_018392644.1:0-10733 GCF_900095145.1 Mus pahari | reverse complement strand
ATCCTTTGAAGGGCTGGATTCGTGGATAGATATTGTGTGAATTTGGTTTTGTCATGGAATACTTTGGTTTCTCCATCTATGGTAATTGAGAGTTTTGTTGGTTATAGTAGCCTGGGCTGGCATTTGTGTTCTCTTAGGGTCTGTATCACATCTGTCCAGGATCTTCTGGCTTTCATAGTCTCTGGTGAGAAGTCTGCTGTAATTTTAATAGGCCTGCCTTTATATGTTACTTGGCCCTTTTCCCTTGCTGCTTTTTTGTTCTGATTATTATGTGTCAGGAAGAATTTCTTTTCTGGTCCAGTCTATTTGGAGTTCATTAGTCTTCTTGTATGTTTGTGCGCATCTCTTTCTTCAGGTTAGGGATGTTTTATAATTTTTATAATTTTGTTGAAGATATTTACTGGCCCTTTAAGTTGAAAATCTTCATTCTCATCTACTCCTATTATCCTTAGTTTTGATCTTCTCATTGTGTCCTGGATTTCCTGGATGTTTTGAGTTAGGATCTTTTTGCCTTTTGCATTTTTGTGATTGTTTGTCCATGTTTTCTATGGAATCTTCTACACCTGAGATTCTCTCTTCCATTTCTTGTATTCTGTTGCTGATGCTCACATATATGGTTTCTGACTTTTTTCCTAGGTTTTCTATCTGCAGACTTGTGTCCCTTTGTTGATTCTTTCTTGGTTCTACTTCCATTTTTAGATCCTGGATGGTTTTGTTCAGTTCTTTCACCTGTTTGATAATGTTTTCCTATAACTCTTTAAGAGATTTTTGTGTTTCCTCTTTAAGGGCTTCTACCTCTTTACCTGTGTATTCCTCTATTTCTTTAAGTGAGTTATTTATTTCCTTCTTAAGTCCTCCATCATCATCATGAGAAGTGACTTTAGATCAATGTCCTGCTTTTCTTGTGTGATGGTGTATCCAGGACTTGCTATGGTGAGAGAGTTTGGTTGTGATGATGCCAAGTAACCTTGGTTTCTGTTGCTTCTTTTCTTATGCTTGCCTCCTGCCATCTGATTATCTCAAGTGCTTGCCGCTCTCAATGTATCTGATTGGAGCCTGTTTTTCCTATAATCCTGGTTGATTCAGGACTCCACAGAGTCCAGCTTTCTCTGTGATCCTGTGATTCTGGGCTCCTGTGACCCTGAGTTTCTGGCAATGTCTGATTCTTGCCAATCAAGCTTCCACTGAGACCCTGAGATCCTGGTGTAACCAAGCTCCTGTTATCCTGGAATTCTGGAATCCTAAGATCCTGGGTGTGTCACAGAGCCTGGAAGTGGTGTCTCCTTTGCGGACCATTGGGCTGTGTGGTGTGTTTTAAACTAAGGTATACAAGCACTGATCAGAAGGAACCAGAGCCGCTGGTCAGGCAGGGCTCCCATGTCCTTGCTCCTGCTGTCACAGGCCTGTCACAATTGGTTTGGAACAGGTGTTGTGTTCCACTCACCAGTGATCCTAAGATCATGTGGAGAGTCCTCTGGGGCCTTTGGGACTGTCCTCTGACTTCCCACTCAAGGTGACCTGTTGCTGGTGTCAACTGGAATGGACTTGAGCCCCTGGTAGGTGGGTTTTCTGCTTCCCTGCTGTTGGCGCAGGCCTGGCGAGATTGCATTGGAACCAATGTTGTGTTCCACTCACCAGTGATCCTAAGGTCATGTGGAGAGTCCTCTGGGGACTATTGGACCATCTGCCAAGTTTGCTACCAAGGTGACCTGGAGCTGGCCAGATTTTTTGATTGAGAGAATTTTATGAGGTCCTATTTGTTGATTCTCAATCTTATAACAAAAGACACCGCTGTTCTGTTCAGGAATTTTTCCCCTGTGCCCATATCTTTGAGGCTCTTCCCTACTGTCTCCTCTATAATTTTCAGTGTCTCTGGTTTTATGTGGAGTTCCTTGATCCACTTAGACTTGAGCTTTATACAAGGAGATAAGAACGATTCAATTCACATTCTTGTACATGGTAACTGCCAGTTAAGCCAGTACAATTTGTTGAAGATGCTGTCTTCTTTCCACTCCATGGTTTTAGCTCCTTTGTCAAAGATTAAATAGCCATAGGTATGTGGGTTCATTTCTGGTTCGTCAATTATAATCCACTGATCTACCTGTCTGTCACTGTACCAGTACCATGCAGTTTTATCACTACTGTACAGCTTAAGGTCAGACATGGTGATTCCATCAGATGTTCTTTTACTGCTGACAATAATTTTTTGCTATCCTAGTTTTTTTTTGTTATTCCAGATGAATTTGCAAATTGCCCTTTTAACTCAGTGAAGAATTGAGTTGGAATTTTGATGAGGATTGCATTTAATCTGTAGATTGCTTTCACTAGGATAACCATTTTTACTATATTAATCCTGCCAATCCATGAGTATGGGAGCTCTGACCATCTTCTGAGATCTTCTTCGATTTTTTTTTTCTTCAGATATGTGAAGTTCTTATTATACAGATTTTTCACTTCCTTTGTTAGAGTCACTCCAAGGTATTTTTATTATTTGTGACTATTGGAAAGGGTGTTGTTTTCCTAATTTCTGTTTATAATTTGTATAGAGAAAGGTCACTGATTTGTTTGAGTTAATTTTATATCCAGCTACTGCCCTGAAGCAGTTTATCAGGTTTAGGTGTTCTCTCGTGGAATTTTTAGGGTCACTTATATATACTATCCTATCATCCACAAATAGTGATATTTTGACTTCCTCCTTTCCAATTTGTATCCCCTTGATATCCTTTTTTGTCTAATTGCTCTGGCTAGGACTTCAAGCACTATATTAAATAGGTAGGGAGAAATTGGGCAGCCTTGTCTANTCCCTGTTTTTAGTGGGATTGCTTCAAGTTTCTCTCCATTTACTTTGATGTTGGCTACTGGTTTCCTGTAGATTGTTTTTATTATGTTTAGGTATTGTCTTTGAATTCTTGATCTTTCCAATAATTTGATCATGAATGGGTGTTGGATTTTGTCCAATGCTTTCTCAGCATCTATTGAGATGATCATGTGGTTTCTGTCTTTGAGTTTGTTAATATTTCAGGTCACATTGATGGATTTCCGTATATTTTACCATCTCTGCATCCCTGGGATGAAGCCTACTTGATCATGATGGATGATTGTTTTGATGCTTTCTAGGATTCGGTTACAGAGAATTTTATTGAGTATTTTTGCATCGATATTCATAAGGGAAATAGGTCTGAAATTCTCTTTGTTGGTTGTTTGTATGGTTCAGGTATCAGAGTGTGGCTTCATAGAATGAATTTGGTAGAGTACTTTCTGTTTCTATTTTGTGAAATATTTTGAGGAAAATTTGAATTCTGTCTTCTTTGAAGGTCTGATAGAACTCTGCAGTAAACCCATCTGGTCCTTGCCTTTTGTTGGTTGGGAGACTATTAATGATTGCTTCTATTTCTTTAGGGGATATTGTCCTGTTTAGATCATTAATCTGATCTGGAATTAAATTTGGTACCTGGTATCTATCTAAAAATTGTTTATTTCATCCAGGTTTTCCAGTTTTGTTGAGTATAGCCTTTTGTAGTAGGATCTGATGATGCTTTGAATTTCCTCAGGTTGTATTGTTATGTCTCCCTTTTCATTTCTGATTTTGTTCACTAGGATACTGTCCCTGTACCCTCTAGTTAGTCTGGCTAAGTGTTTATCTTTCATGTTGATTTTCTCAAGAAACCAGCTCCTGCTTTGGTTGATTCTTTGTATAGTTGTTTTAGTTTCTACTTGGTTAATTTCAGCCCTGAGTTTGATTATTTCCTGCCATCTACTCCTCTTGGGTGAATTTGCTTCATTTTGTTCTAGAGCATTTATTTGTGCTGTCAAGCTTCTAGTGTGTGCTCTGTCTAGTTTCTTTTTGGCAGCACCCAGAGCTCTGAGTTTTCCTCTTAGGACTGCTTTCCTTGTGTCCCATAAGTTTGGGTATGTTGTGGCTTCATTTTCATTAACCTCTAAAAAGTCTTTAATTCTTTTCTTTATTTCTTCCTTGACCAAATTATTCTTGAGTAGATAGTTGTTCAACTTCCTTGTGAATGTTGGCTTTATATTATTCATGTTGTTATTGAAGATCAGCCTTAATCCGTGGTGATCTGATAGAATGCATGGGATTATTTCAATATTTTTTTATCTGTTGAGGCCTGTTTAGTGACCAGATATATGGTCAATTTTGTAGAAGATACCATGAGGTGCTGAGAAGAAGGTATATCCATTTGTTTTAGTGTGTGTTCTGCAGATATCTGCTAAATCCATTTGTTTCCTAACATCTGTTAGTTTCACTGTGTCTTTGTTTAGTTTCTGTTTCTAGGACCTGTCCATTGATGAGAGTGGGGTGTTGAAGTCTCCCACTGTTACTGTGTGAGGTGAAATGTGTGTTCTGAGCTTTACTAAAGTTTCTTTAATGAATATGGCTGCCCTTGTATTTGGAGCATATATATTCAAAATTGAGAGTTCATCTTGGAAGATTTTACCTTTGATGAGTATCAAGTGCCTCTCCTTGACTTTTTTGATAACTTTGGGTTGGAAGTCGATTGTATTCGATATTAGAATGGCTACTCCAGCTTGTTTCTTTGGATCATTTGCTTGGAAATTTGTTTTCCAGCCTTTTACTCTGAGGTATTGTCTGTCTTTGTCCCTGAGGTGGGTTTCCTGCATGCAGCAAAATGTTGGGTCCTTTATATGTAGCCAGTCTGTCAGTCTATGTCTTTTTATCAGGGAATTGAGTTCATTGATATTAAGAGATATTATGGGAAAGTAATTCTTACTTCCTGTTATTTTTGTTGTTAGAGTTGGGATTCTGTTCTTGTGGCTGTCTTCTTTTAGGTTTGTTGAAGGATTACTTTCTTGCTTTTTCTATGGTGTCATTTCCCTCCTTGTGTTGGAGTTTTCCCTGTATTATCCTTTGAAGGGCTGGATTCATGGAAAGATATTGTGTGAATTTGGTTTTGTCATGGAGTACTTTGTTTTCTCCATCTATGGTAATTGAGAGTTTACCTGGGTATAGTAGCCTGGGCTAGCATTTGTGTTCTCTTAGTGTTTGTATAACATCTGTCCAGGATCTTCTGGCTTTCATAGTCTCTGGTGAGAAGTCTGGTGTAACGCTGATAGATCTGCCTTCAAATGTTACTTGACCTTTCTCCCTAATTGCTTTTAATATTCTATACTTATTTGGTGCATTTGTTGTTATGATTATCATGTGTTGGGAGGAATTTCTTTTCTGGTCCAGTCTATTTGGAGTTCTGTAGGCTTCTTGTATATTCAAGGGCATCTCTTTCTTTAGGTTAGGGTAGTTTTCTCCTACAATTTTGTTGAAGATATTTACTGGCCCTTTAAGTTTAAAATCTTCATTCTCATCTACTCCTATTATCCGTAGGTTTGGTCTTCTCATTTTGTCCTGGATTTCCTGGATGCTTTGAGTTAGGATTTTTTTGCATTTTGCATATTCTTTGATTGTTGTGTCCATGTTTTCTGTTGAATCTTCTGCACCTGAGATTCTCTCTTCCATCTCTTGTATTCTGTTGGTGATGCTCGTATCTATGTCTTCTGATTTCTTTCCTGGGATTTCTATCTCCAGAATTGTCTCCCTTTGGGTTTTCTTTATTCTTTCTACCTCCATTTTTAGATATTGTACTGTTTTGTTCAGTTCCTTTACCTAATTATTTGTATTTTCTTGTAATTCTTTATGAGGTTTTTGTGTTTCCTTTGAAGGACTTCTACCTATTTAGCTGTGTTCTCTTGTATTTCTTTAAGGGTGTTATTAATGTCCTCAAAATCCTCTACCAGCATCATGAGATATGATCTTAAATCCAAATCTTGTTTTGTCTGATTTGTTGGTATATCCAGGTCTCGCTGCTGTTGGAGTACTGAGTTCTGATAATGCCAAGTAGTCTTGGTTTCTTTTGGTAAGATTCTTACTTTTGCCTTTAGCCATCTGGTAATCTCTGGTGTTAGATATTCTAGCTGTCTCTGGCTAGAGCTTGTTTCTCCTGTGAGTCTGTTAGCCTCTGTCAGCACCCTTGGGAGACCAGGTCTCTCCTGGCAAGACCAATACACAGCTCCACCTCCTGGTTGGGATGAAGGCTTGAAGGGACCCTGTCCAAGAAGCTTTGCTGCTTCTGTGGCCTGCGTGCTCTCCTGTGCAGACCTGCCTCAGAGAGACCCCCGGATAGCATAACATTATTTTCTTAATACCTTCCTTCAGCTTTGCTCCCTTAGGCTAGCTTTTCAGATATTATGATCTAAAAAGCATGGTGTTGGATGGTGTGTGCCAGGAACCCTTTCAAGGAACTTAGAGAGAAGACATTGCAAGCCCTTAGTAATTTAAACTCTACTGATGCTGAATTTATAATAATTTAGACACAGGGTAAGAGAGAAGTTCTCACAGGTACAATTGGACAAAGTTTCAAATTTTTTCAGGTTTGTCTTGATATGTGGTTCTAGATCTGAAAGAAAGGGATAGGAAAGGAGGCACAGAAGAGGTAGAAACATCCTAGTTCTTTGAGGAGGACTTGGCAGTTTCAAGCTTCTCCACACAAAGTGGAGAGGGTTTGCAAGTAAGAGTTATGAACCAGATGGAAATGAAGCAAAATGAAAAACGTAGTTTTTTGTTTGCTTGCTTGCTTTCTTTTATTTCAAGACAGAATTATTCTAACCTTAAACTCACCAACTTCCTGCCTTAGTCTCTGGAATGCCAGCCAGGATAATCGAAGTTTGACACCATGTCCAACCCAACTGATTTAAGTTTTGAAATAAAAAGTGAACATGTTTCACTCACTTTCCCACAGGGAAAGTGGAGACATGAAGCCAAGTTCTACCTCACACAGCTAGGCCTACTTGGACACTATTCAGCACCTCTGACCTGGTTTTCTTATTAATAAATGGGGATGATTTACATCCTAAAGAACAATCAGCTGAATTTAAAGGAGTAATCTTTAAAATTGATGAAATTGTGTCCAGTGAGACACTTAGAAACTTATTCCAGTAAGAATGTCACTATGCAAATAATTTTACCTTAGACTTTTATTTTAAATTTATGTGTGACTGTGTGTGGCTATGTGTACATGATTGCTGGTGCCTAAGGAGTACAGAAAGAGGAAGTTGGATTTCCTGGGGCTAGAGTTACTGGAAGTTGTAAGTTCTTTGATATGTATTCTGAGAATCAAACTTGTGTCCTCTGCAAGAGCAGAACACACTCAATCTCTGAGCCATTATTCTTTAAAAACTGGAATGTGTCTGTGGCTTCAGATGAATTATCCTAGAATTAAGTACAATTTTTGACATTGAAATACTCTCTAGCTTGATCTTTAACTTGGTTATCAAAGAAGAATAGTGTTAGACTCTTTTGAAAAATTGAATGGCCACTTAGGATGCAAATGTATTGCCACATTGGATATTCCAAAAATCACACATCATTGTTTTGGGGAAAAACATAACAATGTTAAGTGTTTCTAAAATGCTTGAGGAATGATTTTTATCAATACTGGAAATAAATAAGACTTCACAAAGAGACTATCTAGAAAGTTGTAGAAATTATTAGAAGCTATCAGTGGGTTTGTTTAAAATCAACAAAAAACAAATTTTAAAAAGCTCATGTGATTTTATAGTCTCATGTCATTTGAAAAATAAACCTCACTTAAACCAGAAACATTTAATTTTCAGTTTTAAAAGATGACATCACTTCTCTGACAACACATTTGGTCCAAAGCAACTTTTTATTCTCGGGTAGAAAGAGGAATTTATAATAGCAGTGTAGTTTCCTTTTCATCACTTAATGTAGGAGACAAAATAGATTTTAAGATGGTTACCAAGAAAATTCCAGGGGCTGGAGAGATGGATCAGCAATTCAAACACTTTCTGCTCTTCCTTACTGGGACTATTGATGCTGGTTAGCTGGAGGTAAGAAATTATCAGTGATTAAGATCATCGAGGTGACATCTTCTGGGAAGTGTTTTCTGAGAGGACAGAGGCCGTGTTCCAGAAATAGCCAAGGTTGTACCTTGTGCTGTGGCTCAACTTGGTAATGTGTAAGATTTACCTAGGTGGTACTGGTTTTGAAGGCATGAAGGGGTCATGCAGAGCTGAGGCCATGGAAGGCCTTTGGTGAAGGTGCAGCCTCAGTTGCAATTGATGGCCCAGGACTGAAGGGGTCATTCATGCAAAGGAGTTGAGGCTTGGCACCATAAAGAGAGCCTATGAGAGGCTATTGCTGAAGCCAAGTTACAGAGGAAGACAGCAATATTTTGGAGATGCCAGTATAATGAAATGACCACCAAGAACAGCAGCAGCATTGGAGTACAGGCAGCTAGAGCCTAGAAGACAATGTGTATGCTACAAAGGGCATGCCTGGAGAAGTGACCCAAGCCCTTGGAGGAGCCCAGAAGATCGTGAGTTGGATCCCAGACATTGGACGATTGGAGACTGATTTTTGCTTTTGATAGTGACTGTGCCCTGATATTTTTCTCACTTGAAGGAAGCTTTTTAGTGAAGCCTACAGTTAAGAGATTTTGAATTTTAAAGTACTTTGAATTTTAAAAGACTCTGGATATTTTAAAGGGATTGAACTTTTAATATGTAAAGACTGTGGGACTTTTAAAGTTATTTAGATCTTGGGGATGAATAAGAACTAAGGGTTGAGGCTTACTAGTGATGTGTTTGTTGGTCAAGTTGACAAGGGGTCAATTGTACTGGCTAGTTTTGTGTCAACCTGACACAGCTGGAGTTATCACAGAGAAAAGAGCTTCAGTTGGGGAAATGCCTCCAAGAGATCCAGCTATAAGATATTTTCTCAATTAGTGATCAAGGTGGGGAGATCCCCTTGTGGGTGTTGCCATCTCTGGGCTGGTAGTCTTGGGTTCTATAAGAGAGCAGGCTGAGAAAGCCAGGGGAAGCAAGCCAGTAAAGAACATCCCTCCATGGCCTCTGCATCAGCTCCTGCTCCCTGACTTGCGTGAGTTCCAGTCCTGACTTCTTTCAGTGATGAACAGCAATGTGGAAATGTAAGCTGAATAAACCCTTTCCTCCCCAACTGTTTCTTGGTCATGATGTTTGTGCAGGAATAGAAAGCCTGACTAAGACATGCACCTTCAGAAAATCAAATGCCCTCTTTTGGTCTTTGAGATTACGCACATGTACATTCTCTTTGTCTGTCTGTCTGTCTGTCTGTCTGTCTGTCTGCCTGTCTGTCTCTCTGTCATCTTTATCTGTATTATGAGCATGTGCACATGCATGTGCATGTACACACACACACAAATAAAAATAAAATAGTTTTTATATTCCATAAGTGCCTTGAATTAAAATATGTGACAAAGACATTATAGAAGATATGTGGCATAATATCATAGCTATTGGATAACTAGGAAAGAAAACAGTCTTGGCAGGCAAAGTAGAACAAAAGTTAAAGAAATTTTTCCAGGTACATTATTGTTATATATGTTATGTAGTAGGATGAACATTGGGACACAGGGTTTCACTGTATAGCTTAGGCTGGCATGGAACTCACTATATAGTTTAGGCTGGCCTCAAACTCAGCATCTTCCTGCTTCAATCTCCCAAGTGCTTGGATTCCACATGTGTGCTACCATGCCTAGCTCTAGTTTTGTTTTTCTTCCTTTCTCTTATTTGTTTTTGTTGTTTTCTCCATTTATTTACATACTCAGTGTAGCTTTTTTTCTATCATGCAACCCACATAAAGACTTAATAATTTATATGGAAGACAGGCTAGGAAACAAGATACCTAGTTATTTAATGGAAGTGTGAATGGAGCTTTGCTAGGAGCTGAAGCCAGGACATTGACAAAACCCTCCCACACTGGTCTTTTCATCTCAGTTCCACTCCATAGAAATTCCCATCTAGTTGACCGACATTCACTCTTTCCTCTTTGTTACCTTTAATCTAGATTCTACAAAGTTGTTGGGAATCCTTTAAAATGAGAATGTAATGCTTCTTTACATGCCCCTCAGTGATACCCATTTTCTCCCTTACTCTACCATCATGTAAGAAAGTACTCATGGGCACTCCACACTCTGTCTTCTGTTCTAACCCTTTCTAACCCCCCTCTCCTGCTTTGCTGAGGAGGGTCCTTTCTGAGCCTGGTCCCACCATCTCCTTCCCATTCAACCTTGAACATTCACTCCCATCACTCACATTAGATGAATGCTCTCAACAACAAGAGTTTGATTTCTGAAATTATTTGTGTGACTTATTAGCTAGTTTTAGGTCAACTTGATACAATCTAGCATTATCCCATAGAAAGGAGCCTCAATTGAGAAAATGCCTCCATGAGGTACAGATGTAAGGCATTTTCTTAATTAGTGATCAAGGGAGGAGGGCCTAACCCATTGTGGGTAATGCCATCCCTGGGCTGGTGGTCCTGGGTTCTGTAAGAAAAAAACAAGACCACAAGCCTGTAAAGAGCACCCCATCCTCTGTCTCCTGCCTCCGGGATACTGCCTTGTTTGAGGTGCTGTCTTTACTTCTTTTGATCATGAACAGCAATATGGGCAACATAAACCAGGAAGCCAAATAAACACTTTCATCCTGAAAATTCTTCCTCATATAATTAAACAATGTCTTCTGTTTTTACTCCATATTAAGGGTTCTCTTTTTTTTCTTATTTTTTCCAATTTTTATTAGGTATTTACTTCATTTATATTTTAAATGCTATCCCCAAAGTCCCCTATACCCTCCCCCCTCTGCTCACCTACCCACCCACTCCCCCTTCTTGGCCCTGGTGTTCCCCTGTACTGGGGCAT
>NW_018392643.1:9837-31002 GCF_900095145.1 Mus pahari | reverse complement strand
CTGCATCCCTGGGATGAAGCCTACTTGATCATGATGGATGATTGTTTTGATGTGTTATTCGATTTCGTTTGTGAGGGTTTTATTGAGTATTTTTGCATCGATATTCATAAGGGAAATGAAGTTCTCTTTCTTTGTTTGATCTTTGTGTGGTTTAGGTATCAGAGTAATTGTGGCTTCATAGAATGAACTGGGTAGAGTTCCTTCTATTCCTATTTTGTGGAATAATTTGAGGAGAGTTGGAATTAGGTCTTCTTTGAAGGACTGAAGGAACTCTGCACTAAACCCATCTAGTCCTGTTATTTATTTATTTATTTATTTATTTATTTATTTATTTATTTATTTATTTTGGTTGGGAGACTATTAATGAGTGCTTCTATTTCTTTAGGAGAAACGGGACTGTTTAGATCATTAATCTGATCCTGATTATCTTCGGTATATGGTATCTGTCCAGGAAATTGTCCATTTCATCCAGGTTTTCCAGTTTTGTTGAGTATAGCCTTTTGTAGTTGGATCTGATGATGTTTTGGATTTCCTCAGTTTCTTTTGTTATGTCTCCTTTTTCTTTTTAATTAATTAATTAATTAGTTATTATTAATTAACTATTAATAATTAATTATTTTCTTTATTTACATTTCAATTGGTTGATTTTTTTGAATAGTTCTTTTTTGTTTCCACTTGGTTGATTTCTGCCCTAAGTTTGATTATTTCCTGCCGTCTACTCCTTTTGGGTAAATTTGCTTTCTTTTGTTCTAGAGCTTCTAGATGTGCTTCAGGCTGTTAATGTATGCTCTTTCTAGTTTCTTTTTGGAGGCACTCAGGTCTATGAGTTTTCTTCTTAGAACTGCCTTCATTGTTTCCCATAAGTTTGGGTATGTTGTGGCTTTCCAGTTTTGTTGAGTATAGCCTTTTGTAGTAGGATCTGATGATGTTTTGGATTTCCTTTCTTTATTATTAAGTCTTTAATTTCTTTCTTTATTTCTTTTTTGACCAAGGTTTTATTGAGTAGAGTGTTGTTCAGTTTCCACTTGAGCGTTGACCTTCTGTTATTTATGCTGTTATTGAAGATCAGCCTGAGTACGTGGTGATGTGATAGGATGCATGGGGTAATTTCAATATTTTTGTACCTGCTTAGGCCTGTTTGGTGATCGATTATATGGTCAATTTTGGAGGAGGTACCATAAGGTGCTGAGAAGAAGGTATATCCTTTTGTTTTAGGATAAAATGTTCTGTACATATATGTTAAATCCATTTGTTTCACAACTTCTTTTACTTTCCATGTGTCTCTGTTTAGTTTCTGTTTCCAGGATCTGTCCATTGGTGAGAGTGGGGTGTTGAAGACTCTCACTATTATTGTGTGAGGTGCAATATGTGCTTTGTGCTTTACTAAAGTTTCTTTAATGAATGTTGCTGCCCTTGCATTTATTTGGAGCATATATATTCAGGATTGAGAGTTTGTCTTGGTAGATTTTACTTTTGATGAGTATGAAGTGCCTCTACTTTCCTTTTTTGATAACTTTGGGTTGGAAGTCAATTTTATTCCATATTAGAATAGCTACTCCAGCTTGTTTCTTCAGCTTGTTTGCTTGGAAATTTTTTTTCCAGCCTTGCACTCTGAGGCAATGTCTGTCTTTTTCCCTGAGGTTGGTTTTCTGTAAGCAGCAAAATGTTGGGTCCTGTTTGTGTAGCCAGTCCGTTAGTCTATGTCTTTTTATTTGGAGTCCATTGATATTAAGAGAAATTAAAGAGATGTAATTGTTGCTTCCTCTTATTTTTGTTGTTAAAGTTGGAATTCTGTTCTTGTAGCTGTCTTCTTTTAGGTTTGTTTAAGGATTTCTTTCTTGCTTTTTCTAGGGCATAGTTTCCATCCTTGTGTCAGTGTTTTCCCTTTATTATTTTCTGAAGGGATGGATTTGTGGAAAGATATTGTGTGAGTTTGGTTTTGTCATGGAATACTTTGGATTTTCCACCTATGGTAATTGAGAGTTTTGCTGGGTATAATAGCCTGGGCTGGCATTTGTGTTCTTTTAAGTTCTGTCTAACATCTGTTCCAGATTTCCTGGCTTTCATAGTCTCTGGTGAGAAGTCTGGTGTAATTCTCATAGGCCTGCCTTTACACGTTACTTGACCTTTGCCCCTTACTGCTTTTAACATTCTATCTTTGTTTAGTGCATTTGTTGTTCTGATTATTATGTGTTGGGAGGAATTTCTTTTCTGGTACAGTCTATTTGGAGTACTCTAGGCTTCTTATATGTTCATGGGCATCTCTTACTTTATGTTTGGGAAGTTTTCTTCTATAATTTTGTTGAACATACTTGCTGGCCCTTTAATTTGANAATCTTCATTCTCATCTACTCCTATTATCTGTAGGTTTGGTCTTCTTATTGTGTCCTGGATTTTCTGGATGTTTTGAGTTAGGCTCTTTTTGCATTTTCACTCTTTGTTTTGTCCATGTTGTCTATGGAATCTTCTGCATGTGAGATTCTCTCTTCCATATCTTGTATTCTGTTGCTGATTCTGAAACTCCCTTTGGGTTTTTTTGTATTGTTTCTACTTCCATTTTTAGGTCTTGGATGGTTTTGTTCAACTCCATCACCTGTTTGGTTTCGTTTTCCTGTAATACTTTAAGGGATTTTTGTGTTTCTTCTTTAAGGGCTTCTACTTGTTTAGCAGTTTTTTCCCTGTAATTCTTTAAGGGATTTTTGTGCTTTCTCTTTAAGGTCTTCTATGTGTTTAGCTGTGTTCTCCTCTATTCCTTTAAGTGAGTTATTAATTTCCTTCTTAAAATCCTCTACCAGCATCATAAGATACAATTTTAGATCTGAATCTTGTTTTTCGGGAGTGTTGTGGTATCCAGGACTCACTGAGATGAGAGTGCTGGGTTCTGATGATTGTGAGTGATCTTGGTCTGTTATAAAGATTTTTGTTTGTTTGTTTGTTTGTTTGTTTTATCTTTCAAGGCTTTCCCCTCACTCTTTTTTTATTAGATATTTTCTTTATTTACATTTCAAATGCTATCCCAAAAGTCCCCTATACCCTCCCCCGCCCTGCTCCCCTATCTACCCACTCCCATTTCTTGGCTCTGGTGTTCCCCTACAGTTGGTCATGTAATTTTGCAAGACTTGAGGGCCTCTCTTCCCAATGATGGCTGACTAGGCAGTCTTGTGCTACATATGCATCTAGAGACACAAGCTCTGGGAGTACTGGTTAGTTCATATTGTTGTTCCATCTATAGGGTTGCAGACCCCTTCAGCTCCTTGGCTACTTTCTCTAGCTCCTCCATTGGTGGCCCTGTGTTCCATCCTATAGATGACTGTGAGCATCCACTTCTGTAACTGCCAGGCACGTTTGCCTTTTGCCTGCTGGTAATCTTTGTTGTTAGTTGTTATAGCTGTCTGTGGCTGGAGCTTGTTCCTGGGATTCTGTTAACCTCTGTCAGCAGTCCTAGGATTCCAACTCTCTCCTGAGTCTGAGTGGTCAGATTACTCTCTGCAGGCCACCTCTCCTCTGATATGGAAGGAGCACAAATGTCTGGAGCTCAGATCTGCTTCCTGGCTGAAGATGAAGGCCGGAAATGGAGCCTGTCCTAGAAGCTGTGTTGTTTCTGCAGTCTTTGAGCTTTCCTGTGCAGACTGGTCTCTTAGGGACCTGGGATACAAGATGGCTCTCACACCTGCTCTGGTGCTTAGAGCCCTCCCTGGTGGTCACCTCTTCTCTGGCGGGGAAGGAGCACAGATGTCTGGAGCTCAGATCTGCTTCCTGGCTGAAGATGAAGGCCGGAAATGGAGCCTGTCCTAGAAGCTGTGTTGTTTCTGCAGTCTTTGAGCTTTCCTGTGCAGACTGGTCTCTTAGGGACCTGGGATACAAGATGGCTCTCACACCTGCTCTGGTGCTTAGAGCCCTCCCTGGTGGTCACCTCTTCTCTGGCGGGGAAGGAGCACAGATGTCTGGAGCTCAGATCTGCTTAATGGCTCAGTCTATATCTTTTTATTGGGGAATTGAGTCCATTGTTATTAAGAGATATTAGGGACCAATAATTGTTACTTCCTGTTATTTTTGTTGTCAGAAGTGGAATTATGTTTGTGTGACTATCTTCTTTTTGGTTTGTTGAAAGAAGATTACTTTCTTGCTATTTTATTATGTGTAGTTTTCCTCCTTGTGTTATCCTTCTATTATCCTCTGTAAGTCTGCATTAGTGGAAAAATATTGTTTAAATTTGTTTTTTTCTTGGAATACCATGTTTTCTCCATGTAGGGTAATTGAAGGTTTGCTGGGTATAGTAGCCTGGTCTGGCATTTGTGTTCTCTTAGCGTCTCTATGACATCTGCCCAGGATATGGCTTTTAGATTCTCTGTTGAGAAGTCTGGTGTAATTCTCATAAGCTGTATTTATATATATTGGGTCTTTTTTCTTTGCTGCTTTCAACTTTCTTTCTTTGGTCTGTGTGTTGGGTGTTTTAATTAATATGTGTGGCAAGGAATTTCTCTTTTTTTTGTCCCATCTGTTTTATGTACTGTAGGTTTCTTGTATGTTTATGTACATCTCTTTCTTTAGGTTGGGAAAGTTTTAATTCTATAATTTTATAGAAGATATTTGATGACCCTTTGAGTTGGGAATTTTCACTCTCTTCTATACCTATCATTCTTAGGCTTGGTCTTTTCATTGTGTCCTGGGTTTCTTGAATGTTTTGACTTAAGAGCTTTTTGCTTTTTGTATTTTCCTTGGCTGTTGAGTTGATGTCTTCTATGTTATATTCTACTGCTGAGATTCTTTCTTCTATCTTTTGTATTCTCTTGGTGAAGCTTGCATCAGTGACTCTTGTCCTCTTTCCTTGGTTTTCCATCTCCAGGGTTGTCTTCCTTCATGATTTTTAAATTGTTTCTACTTCCATTTTTAGCTTCTGGATGGTTTTGTTCAATTCTTTCACTTGTTTGACTGTGTTCTTTTATATTTCTTTAAGGGACTTAAGTGTTTCCTCTTTAAGGGCTTCTACTTGTTTATTTGTGTTTTCCTGTGTTTCTTTAAGGGAGTTATTTATGTCCTTCTTAAAGTCCTCTATCATGTTCATGAAATGAGAACTTAGGTCTGAATCTTGTTTTATATATGTCTTTAGGTATTCAGAATTTTCTGTGGTGAGAGAACTGTGTTCTGATGTTGCTGTGTCAAATTCGTTTTTGTTGCTTATGTTCTTGTGTTTTCCTCTCATTATCTGGTTATCTTTGGCATTATCTGGCCTCCCTGTCTCTTACTTGAGCATGTCCTTCCTGTGAGCCTGTAATCCTGTGAGCCTGTGTTCCTTTGATCCTGGAAATATCAGATTATCTGGAGAGTCAGGCTACAACTTGGGAATAGACTGTGTGGATTAGGATCCAGTGCTGAGGCTTTACTCCCAGCACAGATGGAAACTGGAAAACTCAAGTCTCTGGCTATGTAGTGTATCTGCATGCCAGGGTTCCAGAGCTTCCGGTTACACTGGGTATTTGAGCAGGGTTTGGGTTCTCACCTGTGATTCTCAATGTGTTATAATACCTGGGGAATAGAGCTGTAACTGGGCTGTGGGCTGTATGTGTTTGGATCCAGAGCCAAGGCTCTGCTCCTGGCACTTTTTATTTAGTCTTTAATCTGTTTTTTGTTTTTGTGTCTTTTATAAAGTCTAGAATTATTTTCCTTCTCAGTCTACCCTTTGACTTTTCCACATCATACACCTCCTCCTTCCCTGAAACCCCCTTCTCCACGAGGATGTCCCCACCAAACTCTCACCCTAACAGACCTCTCCACTCTCCAGGGCCACAAGTCTTTCTAGGGTTAGGTGCATCTTCTCTGACTGAGTTCAGACCTGGCAGTCTTCTGCTGTATATGTGTGGTGGGCCTCATATCAGCTGATGTATTCTGTCTAGTTAGTTGATCAGTGTCTTAGAGAACCCAGGGGTCCAGATTAGTTTAGACTGCTGTTCTTCCTATAGAGTTGCCCTCCTCCTCCTTCTCAGCTTCTTCCAGCTTTTCCCTAGTTAAACCACAGATGTCACCAGCTTCTGTCCATTGGATGGGTGTAAATATCTGCATCTGACTCTTTCAGCTGCTTGTTGGACCTTTTAAGGGCAGTCATCATAGTCCCTGCTTGTTCACATACTCTAGCATCAGTAATACAGTTAGGCCTTGTGGCCTCTCCCTGACTTGGACTTCAATTTGGGCCTGTCACTGGACCCTCCTTTCCTCAGGCTTTCCTCCATATTTGCTCCTGCAGTTCTTTCAGACAAGAACAATTCTGGATCAGAGTTTTTGATTGTTAGATTGCAATCCCGTCCCTCAACTTGATGCTCTGTCTTTCTACTGGAGGTGGACTCAAAAGTTCCCTCTCCTCAATGTCGTCTAAGGTCCCTCCATTTCAGTCCTGAGGGTCTCTCACCTCCCAGGTCTCTGGTACATTCTAAAGGATCCCCCACCTCCTACTTCCCAAAGTTACCTGCTTTGATTCTTTCTGCTGGCCCTCAGGGCTTCAGTTCTGTTCCCCATGCCCCAATACCTGATCATGTTTCCCTGTTCACCTCCCTGTCTTCTTTCCCACTCAGGTCTCTCTCTCCCTCCTCCCCACACCTGTGACCGCTTATTTCTCCTTCCCAAGTGTGATAGAGGCATCCTCACTTGGATCCTTTGGCTTGTTAGCCTTTTTGAGTTCAGTGGATTCTATCCTGGGAATTCTGTACATTTTTTGCTAATATTCGCCTATTAGTGAGTACATACCATACATATATTTTTGGGTTTGAGTTATTACACTCAGGATGGTATTTTCTAATTCTATCCATGGAACATGGTGTCCTCATTCTTAACAGCTGAGTAGTATTCCATTGTGTGAATGAACCACATTTTCTGCATCCATTCTTCTATTGTGGAACATCTGGGTTGTTTCCACCTTCTCGATATCAGAAATGAGGCTTCTATAAACACAATGGAATACATACCTCTGTGGCATGGTGGGGCATCTTTTGGATATATGCCCAAGAGTGGTCTTTAGGTAGTACTATTTCCAATATTCTTAGGAACTTCCAGATTGGTTTCTGGAGTGGTTTTACCAGTTTGCAATCCCACCAGCAATGGAGTTTTCCTCTCTCTCCACATCCTTGCCAACATGTGCTGTCACCAAAGTTTTTGATCTTATCCATTCTGATTGGTATAAGGTGGAATCGCAGTGTCGTTTAGTTTGCATTTCCCTGGTCACTCATGACTTTGAGTATTTCTTTAGGTTCTTCTCAGTCATTTGAGAGTACTCTGTTGTGAATTCTCTGTTTAGTTCTATAACCCATTTTTTTTAAATTAGGTTGTTTGGTTTCTTGGTGGCTAGCTGCTTGAGTTCTTTATATATTTTGGACATTAGCGCTCTATCATATGTGGGGGTAGTGAAGATTTTTCCCAATCTGTAGGTTGCTGATTTGTCCTATTGACTATGTTCGCTGCCTTACAGAAGCTTTCCAGTTTCATGAGGTCTCATTTATCAATTCTTGACCTTAGAGTATGAGTCATTTGTGTTCTGTTTAGGAAATTTCCCCTGTGCCAATGAGTTCTTTCCCACTTTCTCTTCTATTAGATTCAGTGTACCTGGTTTTATGTTGAGGTCCTTGATCCACTTGGACTTGAGCTTTGTGCAAGGTGACAAATTTGTATCTATTATTGTATCATTTTTCTACGTACAGACAACCAGTTATACCAGTACCATTTGTTGAAGGTGCTTTCTTTTTNNCATTGTATATTTTTGGCTTCTTTGTCAAAGATCAAGTGTCCATAAATATGTGGTTTTTTTCTGGGTCTTCAGTTCTATTCCAATGGTCAATGTCTGTATCTGTAGCAATACTGTGCAGTTTTAAATTTTATAATAATCTTTAAATAACACAAGATCTGGGAAGATATCTACTTTTTATGTTGTTAGAATGTATTATGTATCAATAATCCTGAATTATTACTTACTATTTATTTTGTTTCATCTGGGCTGTCCTTAACTTCAATTGACCAGCCCTCAGGGTAATGTTTTTATGGCACACCTAACCCATGTCAGCTTCTCCTTCCTCCTGTACCTTCTTTTTCTCCTTGTAGTTCTCCTCTGGCCTCAAGTCTGGGAAATCTAAACCTAAACCAATGCCTTTCTGCCTAACTATTGGCTATTAACATCTCTATTTTGCTAATCAGAAATAACCTGGAGGCAGGGTCACTTGAGTCTACAAGCCGCCTCCAGGTTTTCCAGGCTTCAGTTAGCATTACAATAAACAGCAAGACCAAATCTCAGCAAAGAGGAAATTAACTAATCCCTTGACATAATTCTGGAAAAGACAAGGAAACATTTAGAGGAAATGAATAAATCTCTTAAAGCCTAAAAAACCAAATAATGAATAAAACTGTTTTAAGACCCGAAAAGATAAATTGAAGCAAAAACAAAACAAAACAAAAACCAAAACAAAAACCAGAAAAACAGAAATTGAGTGAATTAGAACTGAAAAAATAAATCTAGGTATATGAACAGGAACCACAATGCAGGTATCACCAAAAGACTATGAGGGAAGAATAAGAGAGAATCTCAGGAATTGAAGATACAACAGAAGAAATAGATACAACACTTAAAGAAAAACATTAAATCTAAAAGGTTTCTGACACAAAACCTTTGGGAAATCTGTGATACTATGAAAGCACTAAAAGGAAAACTCCAATCCAAGAAGGTTAACTACACTCACAAAACTACAGGCAATAAATAATCTCACAAAAACAAAACCAAAAGAAAGTAATCACACACACACACACACACACACACACACACACACACACACACACACACCACAGATACTACTGCTGCCACCAGCATAACAGAAATGAACAATTATTGGTCATTGATATTGATATCTCTCAATGTCAATGGTCTCAATTCCCTAATAAAAAGACACAGGCTAACAGATTAGGAAAACAGGATCCATCCTTCTTCTGCACACCCAACCTCAAAACCAGACATTATGTAAGAATTACAGGTTGGAAGGAGATTTTCCAAGAAAATGGACTCAAGAAGCAAAGTGGTATAGTAGTGTTTTTCTGGTAGGGTGCCAACAACATAACTCTTGCACCTCATGTTCCAAAAGGGCCTTTGAAGAAGAGAGGGTTGAAGACTTTAATCATCAGAGGAACAGAAAGTTTGCTGTGAGATTGTATCTCCTAGGAATATCAAAACTCACCAACATGGTTGCCTAAACATGAGTTGAACAGGCATGATGGTACCAATAAATATATTAAAGATTGTGGGGGAAAGCAAACGAGACCTCAGTCCTACACAAAGTACTATGGCAATTTAGGAATGATGAAAGAATGAAATAGTCTTCCCTAGAGACTAGCTCACCAATTGGTTACTAAATACCAAATGGGTTACCATCTAAACATATATATGTATGTATATATACATGTCCCATTTGACAAACAAGTAGGTTTTATTTATATATTCAGGCATACATATGTGTAAATATATGTATATGACAACAATCAGAGAAAAAAAGAGTCTTTACATTTGAAAGAGAACAAAAATGGGTATGCAGGAGGTTTTTGATAATGGAAAAGCAATGTAGCATTTTTGTAAGTATATTATAATCTCAAAACCAAAAAAGAAAACTGACTAAAACTGACAAAAATGAAAATATTAATGATTTATTTCAGAAGAAATGTCTATAGCAGTGATTAGAGGTATATAAATATATATATATTTCTCACATTCTTTGAACAGAAGACCAAGTAGGCATCATTTCACAGATAAACATATTGCAATCCATGCCATTTGTCTAAGGAGGTGCAGTGACCACTTGTTTGGTCAGTGAATCATCAAGAATAACAGCCTGCTCTGATGAGTCTTCCAAGAGCCCCCTTCACATCCTTGTTCCTCAGGCTGTAGATGAAGGGGTTGAGCATGGGAGTGACCACAGTATACATCACTGATGCCACAGTGCTTCCATGGGAAGAATGAGTAACAGCAGAGCTAAGGTAAACACCAAGTGTCGTGCCATAGAATAAGCAGACCACACAGAGGTGAGACACACAAGTGGAAAAGGCTTTATATTTGCTTACAGCTGAGGACATTTTTGATAAGGAAGAGACAATCTGAACATAAGAGAAGATGATTCCAGAAGCTGGAAACACACCCAGCAGGGCAGTAGACACGTACACAATGATGTTATTGATGAGAGTGTCAGATCTGGCTACCTTAAGTATCTCAGTTAGTTCACAGAAGAAATGAGGTATCTCAGTGACTCTGGAGAAATTTAGTTGCTTTATCAGTAGAACATGAAGCATGGAGTCTGTTAAAACTATGATCCATGATATCAGAACTAGGAGGCTGCTGAATTGAGAGTTCATGATGATTGTGTAATTTAGGGGGTGACAGATGGCCACAAATCGGTCATATGCCATTATACCTAATAGAAGATTATCCATTCCAGCCAAAACCATAAAGAAATATGCCTGAATGAGACACTGTATGTATGAAATATCTTTGCTCTGTGTCTGAATGTTTACCAGCATCTTTGGTACAATGGTAGAGGTAAAACAGATATCTACAAAAGACAGGTTGGAGAGGAAGAAGTACATGGGAGTATGGAGGTGGGAATCAGAGCTGGAGGCCAGGATGATGAGCAAGTTCCCAAGGATTGTGACCAGGTACATGAATAAGAACATTGCAAAGATGAGGCGCTGCAGTCGTGGATCATCTGAAAGGCCGAGCAAGAGGAATTGTAATACTTCTGTACAGTTTTCTCCTTCCATGCCAGAGGCTTTTCTCCTTTATAAAGAAGGGAAAGTTCAGCAAATATACAGATGGACCTAAGGACATCATCACTTTAAACTTGCATAGATTTTTCACCCTCCAGAATTTCCTCCTCTCTTTTTATACTTATTCAAGACTTAGTTCATTTAACTATTAAATGTTCATAACATTTTACATTTATTAAATGTAGGAGAAATATTTCTTGCTTTTGCATTGCAGAACCTATATTAATTCCTATTTAATTTGTGGTCATAAGATTGTTTTATTTTTCATATAATTATTGTATACTAATAAAAGGTAGTTCATAAATATCTTGAAAATCTTCATACTTCTCTATTTCTATTAGATCTAAAACAGTAATGAAATACGAATTTATGCTTTTATTCCAGTGTTTTTTTTAAACCTTTCTTATGCTGTTACCATTTAATACTGTTTCTTTGATTGTGGTGATCACCACCAACAAAATTATTCCATTACTGTTTTGTAACTGTAATTTTGCTATGATTATAATAACAAAATGTAAACAATTTTGATTTATTTCTCATGAAAACCTTTTAACTTTACTTTCAATAATCACATTGTAGCTTAATATTTTAATTACTCTTCCTATGAAAGCCCTTTAATATGTTAATCAAATACATCAAACATATTCCTAACAGCTGATTCCATGTGAAATCAACCTAGTGTGTGCTTGGGCACAAATTCTCATATATGCATTTGATTTCCTTTTAAGAGTAATAAATTATTTATTACAATATTATGACCACAAAGTAAATAAGAAATAATATAGTTTCTGCAATGCAAAAAGCAAGAGATATTTCTCCAATTAATAGAAGATCAAAATGTTATGGACATTTAATAGTTAAATGAACTAAGCCTTGAATAAATAATAAATAATGTAAATTTCTGATATGTAGGATATCTGATATGTGACTACAAGAGGGGTCATAATTACAGTTGAGAACACCATGTTCAACTCAGAGTAGTCATTTTTCATCTAAACCCTGCTTTTATTTTTAAATGAGGCTTAAATGCTGTTGCATGCGTTAGGCATTATTAGAGAGATTTAATTATTGTTAGTATTATTATTTTCCTTAATGATTTTGGACAGTCTCAAATATCAGCATAATGATTGTCTTAGAAGCTGAATTCTTTACTAAACTTTTGAAACATTATTTTGGTTTTATCTCTTATCATCTATGTGATACTTGGAAAGTGTCTTAAGCAAGTTTGGCTACAAATATTTGACATCTTTATTAGGAGCAGTAGTCAGTATGCAGGAGGATTGAAAAGATAAATCAACAAGGTTATGGTGTATTTATCCAACTCTTGTTTCTGTAATATTCACTTGGCATTTCTTAACATAAACTGTTATTCAGAACTTGGTAATAGTTGTTTTTATAGTTTATGTCACTTTAAAATGATAATCAATCCAATACAGGTTTCTAGTTAACACACACACACCCAGACACAGATACACAGACACACAGACACACAGATACACACAGGCACAGACACACAGACACATAGACACACACACACAGACACAGACAAACACATACATCTGTGTGTGTGCCAGAAATGTCAAATTAGTGAATCAACCTATGGCTACTTTGGTTAGATAATACCATATACACCCTGCCTAGTCAAAAAATATAATTTGGTCTAAATATAATAGCATAAAATAATACCACAGCAATCTTAAAAGGAAATTAAATGAACATGTAAGAATTTGTGCCCAAGCACACATTATCTTGATTTGATATGGAACAAGCAATTAGGAATTACATGTTTGATGTACTTGATTAGCATATTAAAGGACATTCATAGGGAAGAATACTTAAAATATTAAGCTAAAATGTGATTAGTGAAAGTAAAATTTCCAGGTTTTTATGAGAAAAAAATCAACATTTTTTTATTAATAAAGTTTAATAAAATCAAAAATATCATTTAATGGTAAGTTATTGTGAGAAAACTGATGAGAAAGGCTTCTTTGAGTTAGAAGTATTTTAGCTGAGATGAAATAGTGAGTAACTAATAATCAGAAGATGCAGAGAAAGAATGCTGAATACAGAGAGAACAGATGGGAATTTTTTGTATATGAGGGTGATCTGACTTAGGATGATGTTTGGAAGTCACTTATGTATGAAGTAGATAGTGATGTTCAGATAAAACAGTGTGTTGGAAAATTTCTCTATTCATTCTCTATTCATTCATTCCTCTTTCATGTGCTATTTGTAGATCTGAGAGTGTTATAATTCCCTCTCAACATTTGTCTTTCCAAAGACTTATATGGGTCCTCATACTGTAAGTGCCAAATAAATATAAGCATTGAAGATATATTAAATATTTTGAACTATACCTATACAACAAAAGGAGAATTTAAGTCTGTTATGCCCTCAAAAACATAACTTAATAATATATTTAGCTGGGCGTGGTGGCACACGCCTTTAATCCCAGCACTCAGGAGGCAGAGGCAGGCGGATTTCTGAGTTCGAGGCCAGCCTGGTCTACAAAGTGAGTTCTAGGACAGGCAGGGATACACAGAGAAACCCTGCCTCAAAAAAATCAAAAAAAAAAAAAAAAAAGAAAGAAAGTATATTTAAAGATATATATATATATATATATATATATATATATATATATATATATATATATATATACAAATATATATTCATGTTGTATTTAACAATATGAACAAGTGATACTGATTATGAGAATATAATACTAATTAATATAATGATGTTAGTAAACACAATTCACTATAGTAGTGAGTGAGAATAAATCATACCTTCAATTGCAACAAGAATGTAATTGAGAAAAATGAAAAGCAATTATGTTTGTTGCTAAGGTTAAACATATCAGTAAGGCACACAAAGGACAATTTTCCAATCCAATAAGTAATGACTGATTTCAAACCACAGTCAAGAAGATATTAAAACACTAGAATGGGCATTAAACTCATTGACATGTTAATTCAGTCTTGTCCAACTTCAATCATATGCTAATGTTAAATACATTTAAAAGGATTGTCAATATGAAAAGGAACAGACTACATTGAGTGTTGAGACTCTTAAATAATTACATTATTAGTTATGTTATTTGAGTCATAATGCTGCAGCAACCAATTCAAAAATTCCAGTAAAATACTTAAATGATACAAGGTTCAATTCAATAAAATAACAATAAAACAGACAACACCAGATACATAAC
This sequence comes from Mus pahari, assembly GCF_900095145.1. Classification (NCBI taxonomy): domain Eukaryota; kingdom Metazoa; phylum Chordata; class Mammalia; order Rodentia; family Muridae; genus Mus; species Mus pahari. Next base: position 17,015 of record NW_018392643.1, on the reverse strand, counting down.
AAAGTTGTTAATGAGTAAATAACAGATGCAATAAATCTATTGTGTGACTCTAATACATAAGAAAAAGCAAGGAAGATTTGGAAACCATGTGGAAAATAATATCTCAATCCCAAGGTCTTAGGAAAAAAAGCAGAATTACATTTGAAGAATGGAATTTGTGGAAACAAAAGAACGTTCAAAGTATGGGCACTTCACCTTCAGAGACCAAGTGATTCTGGGCTATTGTCCTTGTCCTAGAGGGAAAGGCCAGCACTCACTTTCTATGCCTATTTCTTTAATCCCTGTGTCTTCAAGATCATGTCTTCATCATGTGTCTCACATGGTTTTACACAGTCTTGTTTTCTGTAATTATAGGTAAGGACCTACAACAAGGTTATGTTTAAAGTTTCTAGCTTCTTAATGTTTTAATTATCAGAGCTCCTCATTAAAAACTTGTTCTATCTTTCCAGGGACTAATTTCCTTTGCTCCCTTGATACACAAATATGATTGTGGAGAGTAATTTTTAGCAACTTTGTTGTCTGCATATTTACTGTCTGGGAAAGTTGAATTTTTTTTGTAAATGGAAAGTATTTCATTCTATCTTAAATTTACAAGGATGTTCCAAGAAAAACATTAATTTCTATGAGGAATAAATCTCAGAGATAAACTGTCTTTGTTATCAACCTTGAACAATCTTTAGAGATTTAGTGGATTATTTATTTTCCACAATGTGATGGAGGAAAATAATTCCTTGTTTTATCTCATTTAGAAATTTGCATATTAATCTGTTTTTATCAATTAAATTTATTTTTGACAGTTTTGTGAATGTATTTGATGTGTCATTACCATTCTCATTCTAACCTTTTTCTTTAATTTGTTTTTGAAAATATAATATATTTACAAGATATTTACCTTCCCTGCCTTCCCTCTAAAGCTTTCAATATATTCCTTTCCATACTTCAAATGCATGGCCACTTTTCTCATTATTTGTTTGTTATTATGCATATATATATATATATATATATATATATATATATATATATATTACTAAATCTCCTCAACTTGTAGATGTTACCTGTATGTTTGTTTTCACAGCTGACCACTTGTATTGGATAACCAATTTTTGTACTTGTCTTTGGAGAAGAAGATTTTTTTCCCCAATCTCAGCATTACTTAGTATCCTGTAGTTCTTTGCATGGAGTTGAAGACCTTTGGACTTTTCCATATTCAGTTTGGCATGCCTATTGAACTTGTTCAGCTCATACTTAAACAGTCATATCAATGAAACTACAGATGTAGAATCTGAGATGACTAGGAGAAAACAGTTTTAGAGTGAAATTCCTGATCTCGCTCCCTCTCTGTAGTGTACCCTGAGCCTTATGTACAGGAGTTGTAATTTTAAAATGTATCCACTGGATTTGTGCTCCACAACTCTGAATTTTGATTAGTTATGGTTTTATGTGGTGATTTTTGTCTCTTGCAAAGGGAAGTTACCACATGGGGTAAGGATTGTAGTTATCTGGGGTCATAATGACCCATGTTTATAGAATTCTGTTAGAAGTTATGCTGGCTTAGTAAAGTAGTGGTTGTAGGTTCTCCTGCAAGATTTAAAGCTTCATTAGCACTGAGTAGTTGCCTAGGTTTCCAGTACAGAGGCATGGTTTACTACTTGTTGAGTGGGTCTTATGTCCAATTAGAGAGCTGTTTCTTACCAGCGAGTAATGTGTGCCACATTTGCAACCTTAGGGTTATTATGTCATGATGGTCATTAATATGGTTCATATGTATATCAGCTGGGTAGGACTCTTGGTTGTTTCCCTCCATTGGAAGCTGGCTGGTTGCTTTCTGGCACCACAAAAGCTAGTCCTAAGGAAGGGTTCATTGAGGTCAGTTCCAGCTCTGAGGTTTCTGGGTCCTGTTTATGAAGTGCATTGTGTTCCCCGAATACCCTACAGCACTTGATGTCAGTTTTTGTTGTTGTTGTTGATATTTTAAATTGTGACCAAGACCAGATGAAATATCAAAGTTGTTTTGATTTGCATTTTGGTAACTGCTAGTAGAAGTAAATATTTTTGGTATTGTCTTAGGGTTTTACTTCTATGAACAGACACCATGACTAAGGCAACTTTTATAAAGAGCAACATTTAATTGGGGCTGGCTTACAAGTTCAGAAGTTCTGTCAATTATGTCAGGAGCATGGCAGAGGCCAGGCATCTTCAGGTCTCCAAGGCAACTTCATTGTTACAGCTTCTTGTTTCAATGTCTTGGATCTACACATAATCTTCTGGGCTCCTCTAAATTGTTGGCATCAATTCTCCAGCTCTGGCTTCTGTAGCACTCTAAGCTCAGTTAATCCATTCTACTGTTGCTGCTAGTATTGGTGATCATCCCATGGTACTGGCATCTCCAATACCAGTGGAGGTTTTCCACTGCAACAATGCTTCACCAATAGACTCTCATAGGCTCTTTTCATAGTGCCAAGCCTCAAATCATTTGCTTGACCCTTCATTCCTGTAGTCCTGGGCTGTCAACTGCAAATGAGGTTGCCGTGGATTTGAAATACACCTTCATGCCTTCAAAACCAGTACCATCTGGGTGACTCTTACACATTATCAAGTACAGCTACAGCACAAGTTACAAACTTGGCTATCTCTGGAACACAGATTCTTTGTGCTCTCAGAAAATACTTCCCAGAAGATTTCACCTCAGTGATTCTGGTCTCTTTATTCTTGATCACCACTATTTTCTTAGCTCCACGTAACCAGCATCAATTTTCCCAGTCGTCTCCTTCTCCTCTTGACTCTAAATTGAGAGACACATGTCAGAAGCGGCAGAATTCTGCTGCTTGAAGGAGCTGTAACATGCCCCCCTTGTTCTATTATATTGTCATTATCTTCTTGTTTTCCAACTTCTTCATTGTCTAAGCTTGGCTATCCTGCATCATGTTCTGTAGATTGACCTTGAACTCAGAGATCTCCCTAACTATCTCCTGGGATTAAAAGTGTGTACCACCATGCCTGGATTTAAGTTTTTCTTCACCTAGAACTTTCTCTGTCTCAGGCTGGCTTTGAACTCAGAGATTGGCTTGGTTTATCTTCTGGGATTAAAGGTGTATATCACTATGCCTGAATCTAAACTTAGATGGGTAGGATCTTGCCCCAAGGTTACAACTTCCTAGTTTAATTTAATATCCTTGAACACAGGATTCAGCTCTGTTTCTTTTCCTGGTGCCCCTTTAATACTCATGCCTTATATTTTATATTTTTCTTTTTTAAGCTTGCTATGCTTGTTCAAAATGTTCTCCATGAGACTTAACCAGGAAACAAAGTCTGTGTTGGGCATTTCTGAGATTTTCCTCATCAATGCAATTAATCTGAGTCTCTTCATCTTAGCCTCATATAGTGATATTTTTAATTCTTTCCTTATTTTTATCCCTTTAATATTCTTCTCTTGCTTTATTGCTCAGTTAGAACTTTGAGAACATTACTGAAAGGGGTAGGAATATTGCTTATCTCTGTCCCATCCCTGATTTTAATAGGTTGCTTTATTCTTTTCTCCTTTTAGAATGATGTTTAGTATGTGTTTCCCATACATCATTTTTATTGTGTGGAGGGAGGTTAACTCTAATATTATCTTCTCTAGGAGTTGAAAGGGATTGAATTCAAGAAAAGCAAAGAACTTATAGCCAAAAATATAATATGAGACAAGTAGAGAGCAGCATTAGGAACTTGAAGGCCTAGAGCAGATCCAGGCATGCTCAGGCAGACAAACCCACAGGCCCTTTGTGGTAAACAAGTCCTGGCAGTCCTTGAAGGCCAGGAGCTGGACCTCTTACAAAAACAAGCACCGTATGTCCAGGCAAACCCCTTGTCAAGGCATTCCTGAGGTCAAGTTGACTGAGAATGGCAATAAAATAGAGAAAAATACAAAAACTGGTCTGAGCTATTTTGACTGATCCATCAGCCATCTGGTGGCCTGTGTCACGCTGACCCAGCCAAACTGTTGGCCCTGGCCCCCTCCCTGGAATTGTTGATGCTATAACCTGCATGTATTATTCTACTAACTTGTAATCAAGCCAATTGTGTGAAGCTGTGCCAAGTTCCCCCAAAATCCCCCAACCCTCTCTCTATAACTCCCTATAAAAAAACCCTAGCTTTTGAGTCTCGGGGTCGATTCCTCTGTCTCCTGTGTGAGGCACATATCGGCCCAGAGCTCTGCCATTAAACTGCCTCATGCTTTTGCAACAAGAAGATCTCTTGTGTTTCCTTCAATACCCTGAATCCCGTGACCTGAGGGGGTCCCCCGAGAAGGGGTCCTACAGAGTCATCATAAATTCATGTCAAATTTTGTGAAAGTCTTTTTCATCTGTTGGGATGATCATGTGATTTTTGTCTGTAAGTATGTATGTTCATTTACATGGTTTATTCCCATTTTTGACTTCCATATGTTGAACCGTCCCAGCATTTTAGGGGTAAACACAACTTGATCATGTTCAATAATCTTTTTTTATGCATGTCCGCTTTCTATTTGTTGGTATTTTATTGAACATTTTATGTACTTTAAGAATATTATCATATAATTTCATTTTTGTATTGTATCTTTACCTGGTTTTGGTGTGAAAGAAATACTGACTTTGCACAACAATTTGGGGATTGCTTCTTCTGTGTCTATTTTTTGATAGTTTAAAAACTGACTGAAAATATTATGTAATATATAGGAGACATCTGTTGTGAACCAATTTTGTGTGGGCTTTTATATTTGTAGCTGGCAGGTTTTCCATTGCTATTTCAATCACATTTGAGCTTGAGGTTAGGCATGGTGATTCCACCAGAGGTTCTTTTATGTTGTATTTATTTGGTCTGGGTATGAAGTGGGCCAGGAGAAGCATGGAGCTCAGGACATGGGGAGAGTGAGGTGGGTCCCTTGGTTGTCCCAGCTGGCATGGGCATTTGGGCACAATTCTCACTTGTGTCTTTGATTACTGAGGATCTCCTGGGAGGCATATAAATTGTATGTGTGGTCCTCATTTTCTTCTTAATAACAGGACAATATTCCTTTGTGCAAATATTTCCTGACTATCTCGAGTCTTTGAGTTTCCTGATGATTAATAGTCCAGAAGCAATCAACATCAATGACCAGGAATTTCTCTATAATAATATGGAATCCTTTGGGTATATGTCCAAGAGCTATATGATGCAGTAGATATATCTTTAGCTTTTTGAAGAACTTCCACACTGATTTCCACATACTTGTACTAGTCTGCACTCCCTTCAGTAGTCAGTAATTGCTTCCTTTTTCCCACCTCCACTTCAACATTTATTTGTTTGATTTTTGTCTTAACCTGTCTGACTAGTATAAGATAAAATCTCCAAGTAGTATTAATTTACCATTTCCTAAATAATAAAGGTGTTGAACATTAAAAATTATCTACACCACTTTGTGTTTCATCCTGAAAAACTCCCTGTTTTGTCTTATGGTACATTTTTTTACTCATGCTGTTTACTTTCTTGACGTTTGACTATTTTAAGCATCCTCAACAAATGATGCTTGTCTAACTGGAGGTCAGAATCTAAAAGAACAGAAGTTGACTTATACCTGTCACCCTGCAAAAATGACATGTCTAAGTGCATAAGAAATATCAGCACAAGGTCAACTACATTGACAAAAGATAAAGTGGGGTATAGCCTAATTAATAGTCTCTCAACCAAAAAAGCTCAGGACCACATGGGTTTAGTGCCGAGTTCTAACACACCTTCTAAGAAGACCTAATTCCAGTTCTTCTCAAACTATTCCACAAAATAGTAACAGAAGGCACTCTGCCCAATTCATTCTACGAAGCCACAATTACTCTGATACCTAAACCATGCAAAAACACTACAAAGATAGAGAACTTCAGACCAATTTTCCTTATGAATATGGATACATAAATACTCAATAAAATCCACACAAACCAAATCCAAGAACACATCAAAACAATCATGCATCATGACCAAGTAGGCTTCATTCCAGGGATGGTTTAATATATGGAAATCCATCAATGTAATCCACTATATAGACAAACTCAAAGACAAAAACCACATGAACATCTCGTTAGATGCAGAAAAAGCATTTGACAAAATCCAACACCCATTCATGATAAAAGTCTTGGAAAGATTAGGAATTCAAGGTCCATACCTGAACATAATAAANGCAATCTACAGAAAACCAATAGCCAACATCAAAGTAAGTGGAGAGAAGCTGGAAGCAATCAGGGACTAGACAAGGTTGCCCACTTTCTCCCTACATATTCAAAATATTACTTGAATTCCTAGCCAGAGCAATTTGACAACAAAAGGAGATCAAGGGGATCCAAATTGTTTAAAGGAAGAAGTCAAAATATCATTATTTGCAGATGATATGATAGTATACATAGGTGACCCTAAAAATTCCACCAGAGAACTCCTAAACCTGATAAACAGATCCAGTGCAGTAGCTGAATGTAAAATTAACTCAAGGTGTGGTGGCGCACGCCTTTAATCCCAGCACTCGGGAGGCAGAGGCAGGCAGATTTCTGGGTTCAAGGCCAGCCTGGTCTACAAAGTGAGTTCCAGGACAGCCAGGGCTATACAGAGAAACCCTGTCTTAAAAAACCATAAAATAAAATAAAATAAAATAAAATAAAATAAAATAAAAATAAAATAAAATAAAATAAAATAAAATAAAATAAAATAAACTCAAACAAATCAATGGCCTTTCTCTACACAAAGGATAAACAGGATGAGACAGAAATTAGGGAAACAACACCCTTCACAATAGTCACAAATAATATAAAATACCTTGGTGTGAGTCTAACTAAGGAAGTGAAAGATCTGTAGGATAAGCACTTCAAGTCTCTGAAGAAAGAAATCAAAGATCTCAGAAGATGGAACAATCTTCCATGCTCATTGATTGGCAGGATCAACATTGTGAAAATGTCTATCTTGCCAAAAACAATCTACAGATTCTATGCAATCCCCATCAAAATTCCAACTCTATTTTTCAACGAGTTAAAAAGGGCAATTTGCAAATTCATATGAAATAGCAAAAAACCTACGATAGCAAAAACTCTTCTCAAAGATAAAAGAATCTCTGAGGAAATCACTATGCCTGACCTAAAACTGTACTACAGAGCAATTGTGATAAAAGCTGGATGGTACTGGTATAGCAACAGACAGGTAGA
>NW_018392643.1:0-7414 GCF_900095145.1 Mus pahari | reverse complement strand
AAAAAAAAAAAAAAAAAAAAAAAAGACACAGGCTACCAGAATGGATACAAAAACATGATTAGTCATTCTGCTGCATAAGAGAAACACACTACAGGCACAAACATAATCATTACCTTAGAGTAAAGGGCTAAAGAAAAGTTTTCTAAGGAAATGGAACCCTCAAAACAAGCTGATGTATCCATTCTAATATCTAATAGAGTAGACTATCAACAAAAATTACTGAAAGGAGTTATGGAAGGACACTCCATACTCCTCAAATAAAAACCCCAAAATATGATGTCTAAGTTCTTAACAGCTATGTTCCAAATTCAAGGCATCTTCAGTCATAAAACAAATGTTACCAAAGTTCAAGTAGCTCATCAAAACCCATATATTAATAGTGGGCGACTTCAATATTCCTTTGTCACCAATGGACAGGTCATTGAGACAGAAACTAAACAGAAAAAATGGAATCACCTGATGTTGTGATTCAAATAGACCTAACAGAAACGTAGAGAACATTTCACCCAAACACAAAAGAATATACCTTCTCAGCACCTCACAAAAACCTTCTACAAATTGATGATATACTCATTCACAAAGCAAGCCTCCCCTCATACAAAAATGATATAGCACTTTGTATTTTATCAGACTGCCATGGATTAAGGCTGGATTTCAACAATAATAAAAACAAAAGAAAGCCTACAAACTCATGAAAACTGAAAAACCCTCTACTCAATGACCACTGGGTCATAAAAGAAATAAAGTAAGAAAGGAAAGACTTTCTAGAATTCAGTGAAAATGAAGATACCACACACCCAAACTTATGGGACACAATGAAAGTAGTGCTAAGAGGAAAGTTCACAGTACTAAGTGCCTTCAAAAAGAAACTGGTGAGATCTCATACTAGCAACTTAACAACTCACCTGAAAGTCCTAGAACATAGAGAAGCAGCATAACCAAGAGCAGTAGATGAAAGGAAATAATCAAACTCAGGACTGATATAAATAAAGTAGAATCAGTATACGGAAATAGGCAGCTGCTGGGGGTGGTGGGTAGGGGGAACATCTAGAGAATCCCAGAGACCTGGGATGGGGAAGGCTCCTAGGACTCAATATGTTTGACCTTATGAAAATGCCCAACAGTGGGGAGATGAAACCTGAAGAGACCACCTCCAGTATTCTCACAGGACCCCCAGTGAAGATATGGGGACACCAGACAATTTACAAAACTTCTGACCCAAAATTACTCCTGTCTAAGAGAATTACATGGACAAAAAGGGAGCAGAGTCTGAATGAATCACTGACTAGAAACAGACTCAACTTGAGATCCATCCCATTGATAGGCACCAATCCCTGATATTTCTGATGCTATATTGTGTGTGCAGATAGAAGCCTAGCATGTCTGTCCCCTGAGAGTCTCTACTAGCTGATGAGATGGTTGCAGATACTCATAGCCAAGCATTGCATGGAGGTGGGAACACCTATGGAAGAGTTAGGGGATGGACTGAAATAGAATCCGTTAAAAAGAAAATGAGTAAATCTCTTAAAGAAATACAGGAAAAAAGAATCAAATAGTTTAAGGATATGAATGGAAATAGATGTAAAAAAAAAACCCAGAAAACTGAGCCAATTCTGGAGATGGAATACCCAGGGAAAAGGAAAGGAACTACAGACACAGCATCACCAACAATGAAAATGAATCTCAGGCATAGGAGTAATTGATATATCTGTCAATGTAAATACAAAAATTTAAAGGGTTCATAACATAAAACATCCATGAAATGTGGGACTCTATGAAAAGGTCAAACCTAAGAACAATATGTGTAAAAGAAGGCAGTGCACAGCTCAAAGGCCCAGAAAATGTGAACTGGTATAACCACTCTGGAAATCAATCTGGAGGTTTCTTAGAAAATTAGAAATTGATAGAGCAACAAGATAATGAAAACACATCAAGTGGATAAATATTGGAAAGGAAATGCAAATCAAAGTATCACTATTTGCAGATGTTATGGTAGCATACATATTGACCCCAAAATCCTAGCAGAGAACCCTTACAGCTGATAAATATGTTCAGTGGTGCATCTGGATACAAAATTAACTAAATAATCAGTAGCCCTCCTTTATACAGATGATAAATGGACTGAGAAAGAAATTAGGGAAACAACACCATTTACAATAGCCAAAAATAATAGAGAATATCTTGGTGTAACTCTAAGCAAGCAAGAAACACACCTTCATGAAAGGTACTTCAAGTTTCTGAAGAAGGAAATTGAGGATATTAGAATATGAAAAGAAAGATATTGTGTATTCTGTATGTTTTTTGTTACTAACATACATTTATTAGTGAGTACATACCATACATGTCCTTTTGGGTCTGAGTTACCTCACTCAGGATGATATTTTCTAGTTCCAGCCACTTACCTGCAAAACTCAGTGTGTCCTCATTCTTAATAGCTAAGTAGTATTACATTGTGTAAATGAACCACATTTTCTGTATCCATTCTTCTGTCATGGGACATCTAGGATGTTTCCAGATTCTGGCTATAACAAATAGTGCTGCTATGAACAGAGTGAAACACATGCCCCTGTGACATGGTGAGGCATCTTTTGGGTATATTCCCAAGAGTGGTATAGCTGGGTCTTCAGGTAAGTCTATTTCTAATTTTCTAAGAAACCTCCAGATTGATTTCCAGAGTGGTTATACCAGTTTGCAATCCCACCAGCAATGGAGGAGTATTCCTCTTTCTCCACATCCTCTCCAACATGTGTTGCTACCTGAGGTTTTGATCTTAGCCATTCTGATTGGTGTAAGGTGGAATCTCAGGGTCGTTTTGATAAACAAACAAAAAAAGACATACAGAATACACAAGATACAGTCCACAGAATTCAAAAAGCTCAACAAGCTCAAGTACCCAAGTGAGGATGCCTCAGTCTCACTTGGGAAAAAGAAAAAAGCCATCACAAGTGGGGAGGGAGGGAGGGACTTGGGAGGGAAAGTGGATGAGGTAGGGAGCAGTGGGGGGTAGAGGGGAACCTAATCTGGTATTGGGTAAGGGAAAAGGACTGAAGCCCTGAAGGCCAACAGAAAGAATGCAAATAGGCAACCTCAGGATATAGGAGGTTGGGGGGACCCCCCAGAATGTATCAGAGACCTGGGAGATGAGAGACTTCCAGGACTCATAGGGAGGTACCTTTGATAAGATGTCTTCTAGCAGGAAGACTCTGTCCAGTGAGGGATGGGGTTGCCAAACAGTTACACCTTTGACCCATAATTGTTTCTGTCTGAAAGAATTACAGGGATGGAAATGGAGAGGAGCCTGAGGAAAAGATGGTCCAGCAACAGGACCAAATTGGGATCCAGCTCAAGGGGAGGTCCCAAGGCCTGACACTATTACTGAGCCTATGAGACACTCACAAAAAGGGATCTATCATGACTGCCCTCTGAAAGACCCAACATGCAGCTGAAAGAGTCAGATGCAGTTATTTGCACCCAATCAGTGGACAGAAACAATTGACCCCTCTTGTTGAATTAGGAAAGGCTTAAAGAAGCTGAGGAGAAGGGTGATTCTGTAGAAGGACCAGCAGTCTTAATTAATCAGGACCCCTGAGATCTTTCAAACACTGGACCACCAAACAGACAGTATACACCAGCTGATATGAGGCCCACAACACACATACAGTAGAGGACTTCTAGGTTTGTGTTCCTTCAAAGATTATTCACATATCCCTCAAGAGACTGGAGGCTCCAGGGTGTTAAAAGGTCAGGTGGGTCTGGAGCTGGGGGTATCCATGTGGAGATGTGGTCGGGTGTGGAGGAGGTTGGAATGTGGAACAGTCAGAGGATAGATGGGGAGGGGTGCAGAATGGAACATGAAGAGTGAAAAATGAATTACAAATAAAATTAAATTAAGAAAAAAGAAAATGGAAATATCTCTTTTGTTCTTGGATCAATAGGATTAACATAAAAAAAATTGGTCAATTTACCAAAAGCAATCTACAGATTTAAGTCAATTCCCATCAAAATTACAATTCTTATAGATAATTGAAAGATTAATTCTCAAATTCACATGAAAAAAACCCAAAGAAATCTAAAACAATCATGTATGTTAAAAGTTATTCTGGAGGCATCACCATCCCTGATTTCAAGCTATACTATAGGGCAATAGTAATAAAAACTGCATGGTATTGATATAGGAACAGACAGGTTAGTCAGTTGAATGGAATTGAAATCTCAGAAATTAATCCATGTATCAGTGGATTTTGATATGTCATAAAGAACCCAAAACCATACAATAGAATAGTGAATACGTCTTCAAAACTGGTGTTAGTCTAACTGGATGAACAAATTGGATGAACTGCATGTAGAAAAACGCAAATAAATCCTTATCTGTCACCCTGCATAAAATTCAAGTCGAAGTGAACCAAGGAAGTACAGTCATCAAGGAAACACAAATCAAAATGACTCTGAGATTCTCTATTTCACTCATCAGAATGGCTAAGTTCAAAAATTCAAGTGTCAGCACATATTGGTAGGAATGTGGAGAAAAGGGAACACTCTTCTCCATTGCTGAAGAGAGTGCAAACTTGTACAACCACTTTGGAAATCAATTTGAAAGATTCTCAGAAATCTGGAAATAGTCCTATCACAAAATCCAGGTATACCACTCCCCAAAAGTTCCCCCATACCACAAGGACACTTGCTCAACTATGTTCATAGAAGCTTCACTCATAATAGTTGAAAGTGGGAACCACCTACATGTCCCTTAACTGAAGAATGGATAAAGAAAATGTGGCACATCAACACAATGGAATACTATTCAGCTATTAAAAATTAGGAAATCATGAAATGTTTAGGCAACTGGATGGAACTTGAGAATATCACGCTGAGTGGGGTAACCCAGAAAGATGCCCATAGTATGTACTCATAAGTGGACATTAGTGATAAAGTATAGGATAACTATGTTACAATCCATAGACCCAAAGAAATAAGTAATAAGTTGTGTCCAAGGATGGGTGTGATTCCGACTCAAAAGGTGAAACAAAATAGTTGGTGAATGGTGAGAGAGAAGTGGGTGATGGAGCTGATGAGGACAAGAATGGGGATGTTGATTAGGTTTTGGGAGATGGGGATGGAAGAGGGCTGGGAATGAGATTGGAAATTGGTCATGCATACCTCTGGTCCTGGCTGGAGACTTGGGACAGAGATGTCTAAAGGGAGTCTTTGAAGGTAACCCTAACTGAGATTCCTAACTGTGGAGGATACGGAGAAGCAGATACTTCTTTTAGCCTGGACTTCCAGTGGAATGGGGAGGACACCAATCACACAACCTACAACCCCAAATTTGTCCTGCCTAAAAGATGTTCAGGGAGGGCCAAGAGGATAAATAGAGATAGGCAGCAGTTGGTGTGTGTGTGGGGGGGGGTTAGAGAACCTCTAGAAAGTACCAGAGACCCTGGAGGTGAGAGAATATAAGAGCTCAATGGGACTTAGAGGAAACACCCAACACTGGGGAGAGGGAACTCAAAGCCTTCATCTCCAATAGATATACAAGGCCTCAAGTGGAGGGAGGGGTTACTCAGTCAAAATTTCTGACCCACAAGTTCCTGTCTAAAAATCCTCCACAGACAAAACTGGAGAAGAGACTGAAGGAAAGAAGGTTCAATGACTGGCCTAACTTGTGACCCATCTCATGGGGGGAACACCAAGGCCTAAACTACTATGGTATGATGTGCTTAAAGATGGGAGCCTGGCATGGCTGTCCTATGAGAGACCCTGCCAGCAGCTGACTGATAAAGAAGCAGATACTTACACCCAACCATTGAACTGAAGTTGAGGAGCACTATGGTTGATTTAGGAGAAAGATTAAAGAAACAGAGGGGAGAGCCACCCAACAGAAAGGCCAGCAGAAGTCTCAACTTACCCAGACCCCAAGGAGTTCCCAGAGACTGAGCCACCAACCAGGAGCATTTCTGGGCCAGTTCAAGGCCCCTGGCACAATCATAGAGGTCTGCCTGGTTAGGCCTCAATGAGAGAAGACTTGATTAATCTTCAAGAAACTTGAGACCTCAGGGATGGGGAGGCCTGGTGTGTGTGGGAGCACTCTCTATGAGGCAAGGGGAAGGAGGAATGGGATAAGGAATTCTAGGCATGGGGGGGGGGAACTCAGGGCAGGCAAAACCTGGAATGTACATTTTAATAAAAGATGCACAAGGATAAAGATAGAGCAAAGACTGAGGGAATTACCAAACAACGATTGCCCCAACTTGAGACCCATTTCATGTGTGAGCTAAACCCTGACACTATTAATGATACTTTGGTATGCTTAAGGATAGAAACCTAGCATAACTGTTTCCTGAGAGGCATCATCCTGCAGCAAATGGAAACAGATGCTGAGACCCTCAGGCAAACACCAGGCTGATCTCTGAGAATCCTGTGGAAGAGTGTGGGATAGTGCTACACCAAATCCAGTGAAGACTGCATGACAGGCCTAAAGGCTTCGATGCAGTCCCGAGGTCAATAGTTTCACAGAAACTCAGTCTCCTGGAACCTTGGCACGAATGCTCCAAACCTGCCCCTGAGTTAGTCAGTGTATGGACCTGTATGTTTTCTTTCAATATTGTTTTATATAGGTGCCTCTAAGAAATGATTTTACTAATACCTAAAGCAGGTTGAACTCTACTGTCTGGCCTTCACCAATATCCTAGGCAGTCCTTGAACTGACCCTGGGCTTGGAATTTCGTAAGAATGTTAGTCATCCAGACGAAATGCCCTAGTGTTAACAGTAATCAGGCATCTCAGTTTGCTGGATAGGAGCTAGTTTTCTCAGGGCTAGTTCAAAATAGTAAACATAGAATTCTAATTGCAGTCAGGTAGGGCAGACTATACTGCATATTAGAAGAAAGTTAGTGAGTTCTTCTGATAAATGGAGATTAATTCCCTACATACACTTAAAAGAGCAGCCAAGGTACTCCCATATGCAAGAATTTACCATGGCCTAGGAAAAAGGAGGGTTGTGATTTAAGGAAGAACTACAATATTGCATTATTCATGAAAAGGTCAGCAAGAGCAAACCCCCCTGGTGCAAGCTTTCACANGGCTCAGAGGAATAGCATAAATTGTGACTAGGGTGTGAAATCCTCATCTTGCTCCTGTCTACAGCTGACTCTAGATAGGGCTGATCTTATCTCAATTGTAAACATTGCCTAGTTCCTGTAAGTCTTTTGTATGCATTTTTCTGTTTTTTTTTTTCCACATAACTTCAATGTACCTTGGCAGTTCTGTCACCTAACTTCTTTTTTCTTTTTTCCAATTTTATTAGGTATTTACTTCATTTACATTTTAAAGGCTATCCCCAAAGTCCCCTATACCCTCTCCCCCCTCTCTCCTACCCACACACTCCCCCTTCTTGGCCCTGGTGTTCCCCTGTACTGGG
>NW_018392642.1:0-10583 GCF_900095145.1 Mus pahari | reverse complement strand
AGATGTCCCTCAATAGAGGAATGGATACAGAAAATGTGGTACTTTTACACAATGAAGTACTACTCAGCTATTAAAAACAATGAATTCATGAAATTCTTGGGAAAATGGATGTATCTGGAAGGATATCATCCTAAGTGAGGTAACCCAGTCACAAAAGATGTCACTTGATATGCACTCACTGATAAGTGGATATTAGCCCAGAAGCCTAGAATACCCAAGATACAATTTGCAAAAAACATGTGTGAATATGTACTTTAATAACACATGGGCCAGTTACTACAGTCATGGCTATTGAATGGTGACTATCCAATTGCCTTACTTCCTCTGCCTTTATTCTCTAAGGAAAAACTTCTTTTCTCCACTTTTTAAATTCACTTTCTATCATTCTGAACTCACTGAATGTTATTTTATTTACTCAATTGTTGACCGTTGCTGTATTCTGTTGATGCTTCAGTTGTCTCAGATTTAAAAATAAAAGACCTTTCAAATTAATTCTTATATTCATTTGACATTATCTCCAAAATTGTCACAGCCATTGTTTATGATATTTCACAGTAATCTTGGGATTTTCTTGCTCAGATCTAAAGTCATGTTCCTCTGAGAATCCCTGGTTTCTTTCAGTGAATAATGTGTTGGAAGAAAATTTAAGAATTGGAAATCTATCTATCTATCTATCATCTATCTATCTATCTATCTATCTATCTATCTATCTATCTATCTATCATCTACCTATCATTTATATATCTATCCTCTATCTATCTATCATCTATCTATCTATCTATCTATCTATCTATCTATCTATCTATCTATCTATCATCTGCCTACCTGTGCAAATACACACACACACACACACAAACACACACACACACATATGATATATAGATATAGATATAGATATCATACATGTCATTGGCATTTATATTTGTACTGGCTTTATTTTGTTTGCTTACTGCACGGGTGTATGCATGGACACTGGTGTTGAGATCTGAGGCCTCATACTTGCTATGCAAAACTCCACCACTGAGCCTCTTGTAGAGCCTTTTTGCTGGTTTTTGGTTATATACTGTAAACTCTGAGTTCATACTGACACCTGATTCTAGCTCAACACTGTAAGTTTTTTTTTTGGTTCTTATTTCATTAGTGTTTGTGGTTCTCTTCTCTGTAGTGTTCAAATGGTCCCACATCTTCAGTGTCCCACATCTTCACCATTCTCTGCTCTGAGCAATTACCCTACTAGAGAAAAATTTCCTCCCCAGACAGGTGAGGTTGGGGACCCTTTGCCCATGTAGACTCTGTGCGCATGAGATACCCCCTCACACTTAATAATGCTCCTCTTATGGGCCTATTGCCAGGTCCCCTTGTTTAGCAGGACTGTTTCATGGGATTCTGGAGCTTTTCTGCTATCCCTCTAGGTCTTTCTAACTCAGAATTAAGGGCTGAGTTTTTAATTAAAAGAGAGAGGATATATGTCTTAATGTTCAATTGCTGTCAAGGAACATCATGACAATGGCAACTATACAGGACTATATTTCATTGGGACTTACAGGGTTCAGAGGGTTAGTACATTATTGTCATAGTGGAAAGCATGGTAGCATACAGGCAGATATTATGTTGTTAAGATACCTGAGATTTCTACAGCAGGATTAAAATGCAGGTGACAAAGAGACACACTGTGCCTGGCTTGTGCATTTGAAACCTGAAAGTGATATTTTCCTGAAAAGGTCACATCTCCTAACAGTGTAACTCCCTGGTGACCAAGCATTCAAATCTATCAGCTTATGGGGACTATTCTTGTTCAGTCCACCACAATGTGTGAGTTACTTTTGCATTATTTTTACCAAAATATCAAAATACATCTCATACAACAAAAAAATTTATTTTGATCATGGTTTAAGAGTATTCACTCCATAGTTGCTTGTCCTGGTACTCTTGGGAAGTACATCATGGAGGTGAGGCAACAGGGTGTTACACAGTTGTCCACTTCATGACAAGCAGGAAGCAGAGTAAAGGATTTCCTAGGGGCCAGTGAGCTATTTCCTTTAGCAAAGCCTCACTCTCTAAAGTTTTCACAACCTCTCAAAATAGCAAACAAGCCCATAGAAGCTGTTTCATATTCAAGTCATGATAAAACATCCAATTCTGTTCTCAAATATGGTACATTGGGTTCCTTCTTGAAAGCCTTACATGCTCTCATGTTGTTGCCTAAAAAATACTATCATTCTGGTGGGGAAATGTGCTCTTGAGGAATAATTCCATAACAGGCATGGATATCAATACCACAGAATCATCTATGAGTGAACTGGATGAGGAGTGTTGCTCTTTCTCCACATCCTCACCAGCATATGCTGTCACCTAAGGTTTTGATCATAGCAATTCTGACTTGAGTGAAGTAGAATCTCGGGGTTGTTTTGATTTTCATGTCTCTGATGACTAAGGATGTTGAGCATTTCTGTAAGTGCTTCTTGGTCATTCAAGTTTCCTCAGTCGAGAATTCTCTGTTTAGCTCTCCTCACCATTTTAATAGGGTTATTTGGTTCTCTGGAGTCTAACTTCTTGAGTTCTTTTTATATATTAGATATCAGCCCTCTATCAGATATAGGATTAGTAAAGATCTTTTCTCAATCTGTTGGTTGTCCTTTTGTCCTATTGACAGTGTCCTTTGCCTTACAGAAGCTTTGCAATTTCATGAGGTTCCATTTGTCGATTCTTGATCTTAGAGCATAAATCATTGGTGTTCTGTTCAGGAAAATTTCCCCTGTGCACATGTGTTCAAGGTTTTTTCCCACTTTGTCTTCTATTAAATTCAGGGAATCTGGTTTTATGTGGAGGTCCTTGTTCCACTTGGACTTGAGCTTTGTGCAGGGAGATAAGAAAGGACAATTTGCATTCTTCTACATTTTGAACACCAGTTGAACTAGCACCATTGGGTTAGCATACTGTCTTTTTTCCACTGGATGACTTTAGCTTCTTTGTCAATTATCAAGTGACCATAGGTGTGGGAGTTCATTTCTGGGTCTCTAGTTCTATTTCATTGATCTACCTGCCTGCCACTGTACCAATAACATACAGTTCTTATTACTATTGCTCTGTAGTACAGCTTGATGCCAGGGATGGATTAGATGTTTTTTTATTGTTGAAAATAGTTTTCTTTATCCTGGGTTTTTTGTTATTCCAAATGAATTTGAGAATTTCTCTTTCTAACTCTATGAAGAAGTGAATTGGAATTTTGATGGGGATTGCATTGAATCTATAGATTGCTTTCAGCAAGATGGCCATTTTTTATTATATTANCCCTGCCGATCTAAGAGAATGGGAGATCTTTCCATCTTCTGAGGTCTTCTTTGATTTTTTTCTTCAGAGACTTTAAGTTCTTCTCATACAGATCTTTCACTTGTTTGGTTAGAGTCACACCAAGATATTTGTTTGTGACTTTTGTGAGGAGTGTTGTTTCCATATTTTCTTTCTCTGCTCATTTATCCTTTGAATAGAGGAAGGCTATTAATTTATTTGAGTTAATTATATATTCAGCAAATTTGCTGAAGTTGATTATCAGCTGAAGGAGTTCTCTGGTGGAATTTTTGGGGTCACTTAAGTATACTATCATATCATCTACAAATTGGGATATTTTGAATTCTTCCTTTATAATTTGTATCCCTTTGAACTCTTTTTATTGTCTAATTGCTCTAACTAAAACTTCAATAGTTAGGGAGAGAGTGGGCAGCCTTGTCTAGTCCCTGATTTTAGTAGGATGCCTTCAAGTTTCTGTCCTTTTAGTTGACTACTGGTTTGCTGTATACTGCTTTTACTGTGTTTAGGTATGGACCTTGAATTCCTGATATTTCCTAGAGTTTTAACATGAAGGGGTGTAGAATTTTGTCAATTGCTATTTTAGCATCTAATGAAATGGTCATGCAGTTTTTTTCTTTAAATTTGTTTATGTAGTAGATTACATTGATGGATTACCTTAGATTAAACCATCCCTGCATTGCTATGATGAAGCCTACTTGATCATGGTGAGTAATTGTTTTAATCTGTTCTTGGATTTGGTTTGATAGAAATTTATTGAGTATTTTTTCATTGATATTCATAAAGGAAATTGGTCTGAAGTTCTCTATTTTGTTGGGTCTTTGTGTGGTTCTGGTATCAGTGTAACTGTGTGGTTCATAGAATGAATTGGGTAGTGTTCCTTCTGGTTCTATTTTGTGGAATAGTTTGAAGAGTACTAGTATTAGCTCTTCTTTGAAGGTCTGATAGAATTTTGCATTGAACTCTTCTGGTCCTGAGAGTTTTTGGTTGGGAGACTTTGAATGACAGCTTCTAATTTTTTTTTTTTTATACGTATGAGACTGTTTAGATGGTTTATCTGATCCTGATTTAACTTTGGTATCTGGTCTCTGTCCAGAAAATTGTCTGTTTGATCTAGATTTTTCAGTTTTACTGAGTATAGGCTTTTGTAGTAGGATCTAATGATTTTTTTGAATTTCCTCAGTGTCTTTTGTTATGTCTTCCTTTTCATTTCTGATTTTGTTAATTTGGATACTGTTTTTGTGCCCTCTGGTTAGTCTGGCTAAGGGTTTATCTATCTTGTTGATTTTCTCAAAGAACCAGTTCCTGGTTTGGTTGATTGTTTGTATAGTTCTTTTTGTTTTTATTTGGTTAATCTCAGCCCCGAGTTTAATTATTTTTTGCCATTTACTCCTCTTGGTTATATTTGCTTCTTTTTGTTTTAGAGCTTTCAGTTGTGCTGTTAAGTTGGTAGTGTATGCTCTCTCCAGATTATTTTTGGAGGCATTCAGAGCTGAGATTATCTGTTAGCGTTGCTTTCATTGTGTCCCATAAATTTGTGTATGTTGTGCCTTGATTTTCATTAAATCCTAAAAAATCATTAATTTCTTTCTTTATTTCTTCCTTGACCAAGTTATCATTGAGTAGAGCATTGTTCAGCTTCCATGATTATGTGGGATTTCTATTGGTTTTGTTGCTTTTGAAGATCAGCCTTAATCAGGAGTGATCTGTTATGAGGCGTGGGGTTATTTCAATTTTCTTATATCTGATGAGGTCTGATTTCTGACTGTTTATATGGTCAGTTTTGGAGAAGGTACCATGGGGTGCTGAGAAGAAGGTATATTCTTTGGTTTTAGGATGAAATGCCCTATAGATATTTGTTAAATCCATTTTCTTCATAACTTCTGTTAGTTTCACTGTGTTTCTATTTCCATGATCTTTCCATTGATGAGAGTGGGGCGTTGAAGTCTCCCACTATTATTGTGTGTGGTGCAAAGTATGTTTTGAGCTTTAGTAAAGTTTCTTTTATGAATGTGGGTGCCCTTGCATTTGGAGCATAGATGTTCAGAATTGAGAAGTCATCTTGGTAGATTTTTTTCTTTGATGAGTATAAAGTGTTGTTCCTTATCTTTTTTGATAACTTTTGTTTGAAAGTTGATTTTATTGGATATTACAATGGGTACTCCAGCTTGTTTCATGGGACCATCTGTTTGGAAAACTTTTTCCAGCCTTTTATTCTGAAGTAATGTCTGTCTTTGTTACTGAGGCATGTTTCCTGTATACAGCAATATGCTGGGACCTGTTTATATATCCAACCTGTTAGTCTATATATTTTTATTGGGAAATTGAGTCTATTGAGTTACGAGATATTAAGGAATAGTGATTGTTGCTTCCTGTTATTTTTGTTGCTAAAGGTGCAATTATGTTCATGTAGTCATCTTTTATTTAATTACATCTTTTCTTTTTAAATATTATTTTATTTTTAACTTATTTTTTACGCTCCATTTCCATTCCCACATTCCCATCCACCCTCGTCCGCTCCACATCCCACGTCTTCTCCCTACCCCATCCCATCTTCACGTGGATACAACCATTCCCCACCCCACCTGACCTCTAAACTCCTTGGGGCCTCCAGTCTCTTGAGGGTTAGATGCATCATCTCTGTATGAACACAGACCTGGAAGTCCTCTACTATATGAGTGTTTGGAGCCTCATATCAGCTGGTGAGTGCTGTCTTTTAAATGGTCCAGTGTTTGAGAGATCTAGCAGGTCCAGATTAACTAAGACTGCTGGTTCTCCTACAGAACTGCCCTTCTCCTCAGCTTCTTTCAGCCTTTCCTAATTCAACAAAAGGGGTCAGCTGCTTCTCTCCATTGGTTGGGTGTAAATATCAGCATCTGCATCTTTCACCTGCTTGCTGGGTCTTTTGGAGGGCAGTCATAATAGATCAGTTTTTGGGAGCACTCCATAGTCTCCGTAATAGTGTCACGCCTTGAGACCTCCCCTTGAGCTGGATCCCACTTTGGACCTGTTGCTGGACCTTCTTTTCCTCAGGCTACTCTCCATTTCCATCGCTGTAATTCTTTCAGACAGAAACAATTATGATTCAGAGGTGTGACTGAGGGATGACAATCCCATTCCTCACTTGATGTCCTGTCTTCCTGCTAGAGGTGGGCTCTATAAGTTCCATCTCCCTACTGTTGAGCATTTCATCTAAGGTCCTGGGAGTCTCTCACCTCCCAGGTCTTTGGCGCATTCTGGGGGTCCCCCAACCTTCTGTTTCCTGAGGTTGCCTGTTTACATTCTTTCTGCTGGCCCTCAGGGCTTCATACCCGATTCTAATTCCTTTTCACTCAACACCCCCAACTCAACCCCCACCCTGTCCATTTTCCCTCCCAGGTCCTTCTCCAGCTCCACACTTGTGATTGCTTACTTCTCTCTCCTAAGTGGGACTGAGGTGTCCTCACTTGGGAATTTCAGCTTGTTGAGTTCTGTGGACTGTATCTTGGGTTTTCTGTAGTTTTTATTATTTATTCATTTATTTATTTATTTGCTAGTATCCACTTATTAGTGAGTACATACCATGCATGACCTTTTGGTTCTGAGTTACCTCACTCAGGATGATATTTTCTTGCTCCATTTATTTGCCTGCAAAAGTCAGGATGTCCTCATTGTTAATAGCTGAGTAGTATTCCATTGTGTAAATGAACCACATTTTCTGTATCTATTCTTTGGTCGTGGGACATCTAGGTTGTTTCCAGCTTCTAGCTATCAGAAATAAAGCTGCTATGAATATAGTAGAACACATTACCCTATGGCATTGTGGGGATATATTTTGGATTTTAGCCTTCTATCGTATGTGGACTTAGTGCAGATTGTTTTCCCAAACTGTAGTTTGCTGACTTGTCTTATTGACTATATCCTTTGCCTTACAGAAGCTTTCAAATTTCATGAGGTCCCATTTATCAATTCTTGAAGTTATTGTCACACAGGTCTTTCACTTGTTTGGTTAGAATTACCCCAAGATATTTTATACTGTTTGTAGCTATTGTGAAGGGAATTGCTTCCCTAATTTCTTTCTCAGTCTGTTTATCCTTTGTATAAAGGAAGGCTAATGATTTGTTTGAGTTAATTTTATATCTGACCACTTTGCTGAAGTTGTTTATCAGCTGGAGAAGTTCTCTGGTAGAATTTTTGGGGTCACTTATTTATAATATATAAATCATATCATCTGCAAATAGTGATACCTTTATTTCTTCTTTATCAATTTGTATCCCCTTGATCTCTTTTTGTTGTCTTATTGTTCTAGCTAACACTTTGAGTACTATATTGAATAGATATGGGGAGAATGGACATCATTGTCTTGTCCCCAGAATCAGTGGGATTGCTTTAAATATGTCTCCATTTAATTTGATATTGGCTGTTGGTTTGCAGTAAATTGCTTTTATTATGTTTAAGTATGGACCTTGAATTCCTGATCTCTCCAATACTTTCAACATGAAGGGGTGTTGTATTTTTTCAAATGCTTTTTCTGCAGCTGAGGAGATGATCACATGATTTTTTTCTTTGAGTTCATTTATGTAGTGGATTACATTAATGTATTTTCACATATTAAACCAACCTCGCATCCCTGGGATGAAGCCTACTTGATCATCATAAATGATGGTTTTGATGTGTTCTTGGACTCAGTTTGCAAGAATTATATTGAGTAATTTGCATCAATATTTATAAGTGAGATTGGTCTGAAGTTCTCTTTTTTTGGTTGAGTCATTGTGTTTTTTAGGAATCAGAGTAATTGTGGCTTCATAGAATGAGTTAGTTAATGTTCCTTTTGTTTCTATGTTATGGAACAGTTTGGGGAAAATTGATATCAGGTCTTCTTTGAAGGTCTGGTAGAATTCTCTGGGCCTTTTTTGGTTGGAAGGTTTTTAATCACTTCTCTTTCCTTGGGTGATATGGACCTGTTTAGATAGTTTAACTGCTCTTGATTTAACTTTGCTATGTGCCATATTTCTAGAAAACCATCCAGTTCATCTAGATTTTCCTTTTTCTTGAGTATAAGCTTTTACAGTAGGATCTGATTTTTTTTTTTTTTTTGGATTTTATTCGATTCTGTTATGTCTCCCTTTTTATTTCTGATTTTATTAATTTGGATGCTGCCTGTTGACCATTTAATTAATTTGGCTATGGGTTTATCTATCTTGTTGATTCTTTCAAAGAACTAGCTTTTGGTTTTGCTGATTCTTGGTATTATTTTCTTTGTTTCTATTTGGTTGATTTTGGACTTAAGTTTGACTATTTCCTGCCTTCTACTCCTCTTGGGTGAGTTTGCATCTTTTTGTTCTAGAGCTCTCAGGTGTGCTGTTAGGTTGTTAGAGTAAGATCTCTCCTGTTTCTTTACCAGGGCACTTAGTGCTATGAACTTTCATCTTAGCACTGCTTTCATTGTGTTCCATAAGTTTGGGTATGACGTGTCAACATTTTCATTAAATTCCAGGAAGTCTTTAATTTCTTTCTTTATTTCTTCCATGACCAAGTTATCATTGAGTAAAGAGTTGTTCAATTTCCACATGTATGTGGGGTTTATGTAGTTTTTGCTTTATGCCGTGGTGATCTGATAGGATGCATGGTATTATTTCAATCTTCTTGTATCTGTTGAGGGTTGTTTTGTGACCAATCATATAGTTGATTTTGGAAAAGGTGCCATGAAGTTCTGAGAAGGTATATTCTTTTGGTTTAGGGTGAAATATTCTTTTGATATCTGTTAAACCCATTTCGTTCATAAGGTCTCTGAGTTTCACCATGTCTCTATTTAGTTTCTGTTTCAATGACCTGTTCATTGGTGAGAGTGGGGTGCTGAACTCTCCCACTATCATTGTGTGGTATTTAATGTGTGTTTTGAATTTTAGTTAAGTTTCTTTTATGAATTTGGGTGCTTTTGCATTTTGAGTATAGATGTTCAGAATTGAATGTTTCTCTTGATGGATTTTCCCCTTGATGAATATGAAGTGTCCTTCTTCATCACACTTGATAACTTTTGGCTGAAAGTCTGCTTTATTGGATATTAGGATGGCAGCACATGCTTGTTTCCTGGGACCATTTGCTTGGAAGATTTTTCCATCCTTTCATTCTGAGATCATGCGTACCTTTATTGTTGACAGCAAAATGCTGGATCTTGTTTTCATATCCAGTCTGTTAGCTTGTGTCTTTTCATGGGTGAGTCGAGTCCATTAATATTGAGAGATATTAAAGAGAGATGACTGTTGGTTCCTGACATGTTTGTTTTTTTTTTTTTAAATCAAATGTGTATAAATGTTTAATTTGAGACTTTAGAATCTCTCATACATAGAAATCAGTTGCAGAGTCTGCAAAATAAAAAAATCTACAGATCTGAATATACTGGGGCACAAACCTCTTCAATGAGAAATTTTTAAATTGGAAAAGATGATTGCAAAACCCAAGACAGGAAAAGTTATAACCTCAACATAATGAATAAAAAGTAGTCATTGACACTATTACAGTTTGAATGAGAATTGTCCCCACAGTCTGAAGATTTGGTTCCCAGTTGGTGGTGGTATTTGGAAAGGTTATCAAACCATTGGGAAGTGGAGCCTTGCTGGAGGAAGTATATCACTGGGGGTAAACACTGGGGGGTTACAGCCTCAGCTCAGCTCCTGTTCTACCTTGCTGCTTTCTATGTGTGAATGCAAAGTCACCGATCAGCTTCCAGATGTTGTCGTGCCTGCCTGGCCACTGTGGACTCTTCTGGCCCATAAGCCAAAATGGACTTTCCATCTTTTGTCAGGATACTCTTTGGTTAACAGAAATTAACTAATACAAATTCCAATGTACATGATCAAAATTAGGGAAAATAGCCTGACNTGGTGGGATGCACCTGTGTTCATGGCACCTGAGAGGCACAATCATGGAATGCTGTCAGTTCAAGGCCAACCTGACCTTCAGAGTGAGGCCCTACACAAGTAAATTCAAATGAAAATGAGATGCATCTGTTCTTACTGAAGTAGTCTTTTTAGATGAGAGTTCTCGGTTTCAACTAAAGAAAGAATGGATGCTGTATTAGTCAGGGTTCTCTAGAGTCACAGAAGTTATGGATAGTCTCTATATAATAAAGGAATTTATTCATGACTTAAAGTCTGTAGTCCAATTCCCAACAATGGTTCAGTAGTAGCTGTGAATGGAAGTCCAAGGATCTAGCAGTTGCTTAGTCTCACACGAAAGATCGAGAACAAGACTCCCTTCTTCCAATGTCCTTATATGGTCTCCAGCAGAAGGTGTAG
>NW_018392641.1:7996-9870 GCF_900095145.1 Mus pahari | reverse complement strand
AAGATAGGGGCTTTGATCAGATACGTGTCAGGGCCCAATATTTTCCTTTGCAGCCCTGTTCCTTCTTAGGAGTTCTCGTCCTCCAGTTCGAATCCACAGTGGGTTCAGCAGGCAAGAGTGCGAACCCACCCCAAGGTGTTCTGCCCATGCAGACAAGGCGCCGGTCTGCGTGCAGGCAGGAACACTACAGACTACCGCCCTAAGGAAGAGACTCTGGAGGCCTTGGCTGACCAACTCAAACTGACAAAAGGATGCATTAGGATTTGGCTCTTTGAGGAAAGACAGCAAGAATTGGGAAATGCACAGTTACCACTTGACACTAAGAGGAACCAGCAGGAAGAACTCCAAGCAGTCCTCTCAAAATGACCCTGGACTCTCCGAAGCTTCAGAAGCCTTGAAGAGTCTCATACTCTCTTCTGGGTACCAAAGAAGAGATGGCATGTCACAGGATTTCAAACTCCCTAGAGTAGGTTCTTTTTGTCAGTGCTTTTGCATCTTCATTGTTGTGGCAGAGGGTTGTTGTGATTTATGTCTATCAAAGATACATTAGTAATCAAGCTTGCATTCATAGAAACAAAAAAAAAAAAAGAAAAAATATTTTTGAGATGAGTGGCTGGCCCCAACCCTCAACTGGTGGCTTATCCATGGGATGTGATCTCTACAAAAGCCTATACTCAACAAAACTGGAAAAATCTAGATGAAATGGATGATTTTTTTAGACAGATACGATGTACTGAAGTTAAACTAGAATCAGATAAACCATCTAAACAGTCTCATAACCCCTCAGGAAATACAAGCAGTCATTAAAAGTTTCCTGTCTTAGTCAGGGCTTCTATTGCTGCACAAACATCATGACCAAGAAGCAAACTGGGGAGGAAAGGGTTTATTAAGCTTACACTTCCATACTGCTGTTCATCACCAAAGGAAGTCAGGATTGTAGCTCAAGCAGGTCAGGAAGCAGGAGCTGATGCAGAGGCCATGGAGGGATGTTCTTTACTGGCTTGACTCCACTGGTTTGCTCAGCTTGCTTTCTTATAGAACCCAAGACTACCAGTCCAGAGATGTCACCACCCACAAGGGTACCTCCCCACTTGATCACTAATTGAAAAAATGCCTTACAGCTGGATCTCGTGGAGGCATTTCCCCAACTGAAGTTTTCTCTGTGATAACTCCAGCTGTGTCAAGTTGACACAAAACTAGCCAGTACAATTGACCCCTTGTCAGCTTGACACACAAGCACTTTACTAGTAAGCCTCAACCCTTACATTCTTATTCATGCCTAAGATTTAAATAACTTTAAAAGTCCAACAGTCTTTACAAATTCTTAAAATTTCAATCTCCTTAAAATATCCAATCTCTTTTAAAATCCAAAGTCTTTTTACAATTAAAAGTCTCTTAACTATGGGCTCCACTCAAATACTTCCTTCAAGAGGGAAAAACATCAGGGCACAGTCACAATCAAAAGCAAAAATTAAACTCCAACTGTCCAATGTCTGGGATCCAACTCACAATCTTCTGGGCTCCTCCAAGGACTTGGGTCACTTCTCCTGTCCTTTGTAGTACTCAGCTTGTCTTTTAGGCTCCAGATGCCTGTACTCCACTGCTGCTGCTGTTCTTGGTCTTCATCTTATGGTACTGGCATCTCCAAAACAATTCATGACCCCTTCAGTCCTGGGCCATCAACTGCAACTGAAGCTGCACCTTCACCAATGGTCTTCCATGGCCTTTCACAGTGCAAAGCCTCAACTGCTCTGCATGACCCCTTCATGCCGTCAAAACCAGTACCACCTGGGTAGCTCTTACACATTACTAAGTCCAACCACACCTTGGCAATCTCTGGAACACAGCCTCTGTGCTCTCAGAAAACACTTCCC
>NW_018392641.1:0-7401 GCF_900095145.1 Mus pahari | reverse complement strand
CTTGCCTACACTGGCTTGCTCAGTTAGCTTTGTTATAGAACCCAAGACTACCAGATCAGAAATGGCACCACCCACAAGGGGCCCTTTCCCACTTGATCACTAATTGAGAAAATGCCTTACAGCTGGATCTCGTGGAAACATTTTCCCAATTGAAGCTCCTTTCTCTGTGATAACTCCAGCCTGTGTCAAGTTGACACAAAACTAGCCAGTGCATTCCCCCCCCCCAAAAAAAAACCAAGGGACAGATTGTTTTAGTCCAGAATTCTGTCAGACTTCAAAGAAGTCCCAATACCAATACTCTTCTAGCTATTCCACAAAATAGAAACAGAAGAACATTCCCAATTCATTCTATGAAGCCACGGTTATGCTGACACCTGAACCACACAAAGACCCAACAAAGAAAGAGAACTTCAGACCAATTTCTCTTATGAATATCAATGCTCACTAAAAATCTCACAAACTGAATCCAAGGAACACCTCAAAAGTGTGGATCATTCACTATGATCAAGTAAGCTTCATCCCAAGGATGCAGGGATGGTTCAATATAAGGAAAATTATTAATGTAATCTGTGGGGCATTGTGCATGGGGAAATAAAGGGGTGGGAGACCTGAGTCCCCACAGAGCTTGGTTAGACTGCCACTGGAACCCACAGAACAGACCAGGATGGGCATGCTTCGGATGGGTATTAGGCCTCACAATCTGCATAACCCCACTCTGTGGCGATGAGGGTGGGGAAGGTTCAGTCTCTGCTCCGGGCACCATAAACTGCTGGGTACCGTGAGAGAGCCAGTATTGGGATCCCTTGGCTTCACGGTGGCCCGGGATGACTGGTTCTGGCTCTCAGACATCCCTGACCACTGTATGTCACAGAAGAGCTGAGAATGGGCCCTCAGATGGACTATGGCTGGGGGCTGAAGGGGAAAGGCTCTAGCAGGTTACCTCGGGATGAGGGAGTCTAGCTAGCTCAGAGGGTGGCTTGGGTTGGCTGGCAGCCATGGCTGGAGTGCAAGAAGGCTTCCTAGGCTTCTTAGATGTGTGGGTCATTAGAGGGAAACCTGCTCTATTGCTCCAGTATGGCATATTTCAATGAGCAGAGATAGTCCATGGTTTTAGAGCTTTATTGTAGAAAGGGAGGTATGGAGGGAGGGAGAGAGAGAGAGAGAGAGAGAGAGAGAGAGAGAGAGAGAGAGAGAGAAGGGGAGGGGAGGGGAGGGGAGGTGAGGAGAGGAGAGGAGGAGAGGCTGATCATGGCCATGTGGACAGAGGGGGGAAGAAGGGAGGGGGAGAGAGGGAGCAAGAGGGATAGAGAGAGAAAGCAAGAGCTTAAGAGAGAGAGGAGGGGCAGAGTAGCCCCTTTTATAGTGGGCTGGGCTACCTTGCTATTGCCTGGTAACTGTGGAGAGGAGCTTACCTGTCTGTAGCTAGAATACCAGGAGCTTGGGACATTGTGTATGTGACTGATAGTCACAGAATTATGGGGTTCAGGAGTTGATCTAGTGTCAGGCACTTGTGTCTGAGAGCATAGCTTATGGTTCGGTCCATTGTAGATTTTTCTAGTGAGTCTCCTGAGTAAACCTTGGTTGACCAGAATACAGACTGCCTTTCATGGCCTAACAGTAATCCACTATAAAAACAAACTCAAAGAAAAAAAAAGCACACGATCATCTCATTAGATGCTGAAAGGCCTTTGACAAAATACAACACCTCTTCATGTTATGGAGAGACCAGGAATTCAAGGTCCATACCTGTACTGGCTAGTTTTGTGTCAACTTGACACAGCTAGAGTTATCACAGAGAAAGGAGCTTCAGTTGGGGAAATGCCTCCATGAGATCCAGCTGTAAGGCATTTTCTCAATTAGTGATTAAGGGGGGAGGTACCCTTGTGGGTGGTGACATCTCTGGGCTGGTAGTCTTGGGTTCTATAAGAGAGCAGGCTGAGCAAGCCAATGGAAGCAAGCCAGTAAAGAACATCCCTCCATGGCCTCTGCATCAGCTCCTGCTTCCTGACCTGCTTGAATGCCTTTTTCAGTGATAAATAGCAACGTGGAAATGTAAACTGAATAAACCCTTTCCTCCCCAACTGCTTCTTGGTCATGATGTTTGTGCAGGAATAGAAACCCTGACTAAGACAATACCTAAACATATAAAAGCAATATATAGCAAACCAATAAATAGCCAATATCAAGTTAAATGGAGACATACTTGAAGCAATCCCACTTAAATCAGGGATATGGCAAGAAGGCCCACTCTTCCCCTATCTATTCAATATAGTACTTGAAGTTCTAGCCAGAGCAATTACAAAACAAAGGGATAATAAAATGATACAAATTGGGTAGGAGGAAGTCAAGATATCACAGCTTGCTGATGATATGATAGTATACATAAGCAACTCCCAAAATTCTACCAGAGTAGTCCTTCAGCTGATAAACAACTTCAGCAAAGTGAGCAGGTATAAAATTAATTCAACTAAATCAGTAGCCTTCCTCCACTCAAAGGATAAAAAAGGCTGAGAAAGAAATTAGGGAAATGACTCCCTTCACACTTGTCACAAATAATATAGACTACCTTGGGTGTGACTCTAACTAAGTAAGTAAAAGATCTGTATAACAAGAACTTCAAGTGTCTGAAGAAAGAAATCAAAGAAGACCTCAGAAGATAGAATCCTATGCTCAAGGATTGACAGAATGAACATAGTAAAAATGGCCATCTTACCAAATGCAATCTACAGATTCGATCCCCATCAAAATTCCAACTCAATTCTTTTTAGCTATTTTTTAAAGAATGAAGAACTTTAAAAATTCACCTTTTATTTAATCTTTTCTTTCAACAGAAATAATTGAACTAAGAAGGAATAGGAGTTAAGATACTTGAGAAAAAAACTTTATACAAATTTATGTCTATAAAATTTCATTCAAAAGTGAAATAGAGACAAACACACATATAGGAAATAATAAAATACAACAGAATTTAACTGGTATTGTTTTCAAAAATTATGTAGCAAAAAATCTTGGTAATTATTTAATTTAAATGGTGGAATTTGACATGAATTATATGTCCATGAGAATAATAAAATTAAAGGATGAGTACATGAACGAATTCTTAGGAAATTCATGGCCTGTAAAACTTTCAAAAACAGTTTCCAGCATATGCTCGGGCAGAGGAAAAATTATGTAGAGAAGATATGTGGTCCCACCTATAGGAAAGAAGATATGAAAAACTGGACAAATATACATTTTTCAAAATAATTTTCGTAAAAGCATACCTGTATTATTCATCAAAGATAACAGCAAAACCCCTGATCTTTTGGTTTGTGCAGTTGTTGCATCCCTTTTATGCTATATTACCTGGGCCTTAAATGTGGGCATATTTTGTAGATATATTCATTAGGACAGGTCTCCAGAATTCTGAAGTTTGATTGATTGTGGTTTCCAGTAGTGGTCTTGTCTGTTGCAAAGGGAAGTTTACTTAACAAAACCACAATTATTTGTGGGACTAATGTCACGTGTTTAGATTGCTGTTAGCAATTATGCTAATTTAGGGAAGTAGTGGTTGTAGCCAAGGCTAGTTCCAGTATATGCATGTCACTATTGCATCCCTAAGGTGATTGTGCCATGTTGGTTGTTGAGGTTCATAGATGCCACACTTAGCTTCCTTCCTGTGGAAGCTTACATGGTGTCTTCTGTTGCCATGAAATCTAGTCCTCAAAGAAGGGGCATTCAGGTTCAGTTCCAGCTTGGGACCTTTGTTCTCTGTTTCTGAAGTTCATGGTTTCTTCAATAATAAAGGCTTATTATTACCTCTGGGGTCAATAGCTGTATGTTTTGGGTGTCTTATTGTACAATTCTGACCAAGAACTCATAATGTCTGATACAGAGGTTTTTGTTAAGTGGTCTTTGTCTTATGTAAGGATCATTGTCACCACAGGTGAGAAAAATCCATTAAAGCTATATATGTATATTTATACACAGAATTACATATATTATAGATTTTAATTAAATGGTTAATAATATGATTGCTTATGACTTTTCAGACATTTTTACTGTTATTTTGCCCTTCTCTTCTTCTCCTGTATTTATCACATCCCTTAAGAGTCTCCTTCTTCTATTTCATTTGTGCCCTGTAATTCTGGATCATTTATTTACTTGACTCTGGATTTCGAGTTCTTTGTATATTCTGGGCATTAGTTCTCTTTCAGACTTGCTGGAGGTTTCTATTCTGTGGGCTTTTACTTCACTTACTTGCTTTCTGAGTTGTACTGAAACTTTTTAGTTTTCTGATTCTCACTTGTCAGGTTTTCACTTTAATCTCTTTTTTTTTTCAGCAACATTCTTTTTTTTTAAACGTATTTTATTGGATATTTTCTTCATTTATATTTCAAATGCTATCCTGAATGTCTCCTATACCCTCCCCCCATCCTGCTCCCCTACCCACCCACTCGCACTTCTTAGCCCTAGTGTTCCCCTGTACGGGGTATATAAAGTTTGCTAGGCCAAGGGGCCTCTCTTCCCAATGATGGCAGACTAGGCCATCTTCTGCTATGTATGCAGCTAGAGACATGAGCTCTGGGGGTACTGGTTAGTTCATATTTTTGTTTCACCTATAAGTTTGCAGACCCCTTTCGTACCTTGGGTACTTTCTCTAGCTCCTCCATTGTGATCTCTGTGTTCTATCCTGTAGATGACTGTGGGAATCTACTTCTATATTTGCCAGGCATTGGCATAGCCTCACAGAGACAGCTATATCAGTGTCCTTTCAGCAAGATCTTGCTGGTATATGAAATAGTGTCTGTGTTTGGTGGCTGATTATGGGATGGACCCCTGGGTGGGGCAGTCTCTGGATGGTCCATCCTTTCATCTTAGCTCCAAACTTTGTCTCTGCCACTTCTTTTATGGGTATTTTATTCCCTATTTTAGGGAGGAATGAAGTATCCATGTGTTGGTCTTCCTTATTCTTGATTTTCTTGTGTTATGGAGATTGTATCTTGGGTATTCTAGGTTTCTGGGCTAATATCCACTTATCAGTGAGTACTTATCAAGTGAGTTCTTTTGTGATTGGGTTACTTCACCAGGATCATATCCTCCAGATCCATCCATTTGCCTAAAAGTTTCATAAATTCATTGTTTTTAATAGCTGAGTAGTACTCCATTGTGTAAATGTACCACATTTTCTGTATCCATTCCTCTTTTGAGGGACATCTGGGTTCTTTCCAGCTTCAGGCTATTATAAATGGGGCAGCTATGAACATAGTGGAGCATGTGTCCTTTTTACCAGTTGGAACATCTTCTGGGTATATACCTAGAAGAGGTATTTCTGGATCTTCTGGTAGTACTATGTGCAGCTTTCTGAGGAATTGCCAGACTGATTTCCAAAGTGGTTGTACAAGCTTGCAATCCCACCAGCAATGGAGGAGTGTTCCTCTTTCTCCACATCACTGCCATTATCTGCTATCCCCTGAATTTTTGAACTTAGCCATTCTGACTGGTATGAGGTGAAATCTCAGAGTTGTTTTGATTTGCATTTCCCTGATAATTAAGAATGTTGAACATTTTTTCAAGTGCTTCTCAGCCCTTCGATACTGCTCAGTTGAGAATTCTTTGTTTAGCTAGGTACCCCATTTTTTAATGGGGTTATTTGAATTTTTGGAGTTCAGCTTCTTGAGCTCTTTGTATATATTGGATATTAGTCCCATATCAGATTTAGGATTGGGAAAATTTCTTTCCCAATCTGTTGGTGGCCTGTTTGTCTTATTGACAGTATCTTTTGCCTTATAGAAAATTTGCAATTCTTGATCTTATAGAACAGGCCATTGCTGTTCTGTTAAGGAATTTTTCCCCTGTGCCCATTTCTGTAGGCCAACTATAGCTGCGTGATCCAGAGGACCTGTGATCTCAAGTACCTGTTGTGTGGAGAGTCCTCCCAAGCACTCAGCTCTGCTGGGGTTCAGAAGAGAAATGGTGTGAGTGGCCCAGACTGGACTGGAACCCCGCCTCTGGGTGGGCAGTGTTCCTTTGTGTCTCCATTCCTGCTGGGACAAGCCCCTGCTGGATTCTCTGGAGCTGATTGTGTTCCGCTCACCATGATCCTGAGGACCTGTGGTGTTCTCAGGAGCTCTCAGCTGCCTCCTCTGGGGTTCAGAAGAGAGATCCACTTTAATCTCTTGGTAAATGAAGTCTTATTCAGAATGTCTTTTCCCATATCTATATCTTATTGGGTACTGCATATATTTTCTTCCATAAGTTTCAGTGTTTTGTGTTTCAAATGGAGGTCTTTGCTTTACTTGGATCTGTATGCAGGTTCATCCTGTATGTGAACATTCAGTTTTTCTCAGCACCCGTTGTTCTTAAACAGTGTATGTTCTGTATCCTTTTCAAATATCAGTTGATAATCGCCATCATCTTTTGTTTACTTTGGGTTAGCAATTTATTGCAGCAGAAACATCCAAAAATAATATGTTAGAATCACCATCTACTATAGAGAGGACTTATTTGGTGAGACTCAAGATGTACACTAATAAATGGGTATAATGTTATTGTTACTGCTGCTGCTATGGTTGTTGTTGTTGTTGTTGGTGGTGGTGGTGGTGATGGTATGTGTGTGTATGTGTGTGTGTATGTGCGTGTGAGCCCGCGCATGTATGTGTGTTTTAAGATGCTTCTATAGTAGTAGATTTTCATATGATTTTTTTCATTCATTGCTGAGTGTGAATTAATCCATTGTGTAAATGTACCACATTTTCTATATCCATTCTTTTTTTTTTTTTTTGCAAAGGGAGATTAAAGTTATTTTATTAAATCATGCACATCACGTGTGTTAGTGCAAATAGTTTAATCTGTACTCCAGAAATTCTATTGTACGTTTTATCTTTACAAAATAGATTTCAAACAATTATTTACTTTAAAAAAGGTAATTTTGAAGTTNTGCATTTCATAACAGTATTTGCAATAACTATATACAAGAGGTACTGGGTACCACTGGCATATCAGCATTCTGTGGTGGGGTGGCTTCCTGCAACAGAGAATGGTAAAATGAACTATACGACAGTATTTTCTACAAGTCATTTGTGGCTAATTCCTCCATGAATATAGTGATTCTCCCGGCAACAATTCCAAATAGCTTTAAATACAACTTTTAAAGTAAAAACAATGACTGCCAAACATCACAGGCAAATTATATTCTAAACTCCTTTTTCAATATCTGGCTAGATCTGGGTATTCTCATACAACATTCAAGCCAGTTCCCTGGCATTGCCTTCTAGTCTTCACTGACTGAAGAAAATTTAACTATGTGATACTTTAGGATATTGACATCACTATGGTGCTGCACAAAACCACAGCTAAACTTTAACCTCTGTGTTTAAATGTCTAATGGCAAGCAGTGCTGAGGTGTGTCACTGTGCATGG
>NW_018392640.1:10436-11577 GCF_900095145.1 Mus pahari | reverse complement strand
TACCAGGGACCCCAGAGCTACTTTGCTAAAGCCACCAGGGTTATATGAGAGAGGGATAAGGGACAGAGTTCACAACACTGACCAGAGTATGCGGTGGAACTTGATGGAACAGATTCTCTATGGTTTAAGAACTTTATTATAGAAATGCAGGGGAAAGAGAGAAGGTAGGAGGGAGAGAGAGAGAGAGAGAGAGAGACAGAGAGAGAGAGAGAGAGAGAGAGAGAGAGAGAGAGAAGAGGAAAGAAGAAGACAAAGAGAAAGGGAAGAGGAGATAGAAGTGAGAGAGAAGTGAAAGGTAAAGGAACAAAGGAGTGAGAGAGCAAGGTGGGGCCTAACAGCCCTTTTTATGGTCTTCACTGTTGCTAAGTTACTGAGGAGGAGTTTAGGCTGAAGGTAAGAAGCTTGGGCCATTGCTTACATGACTACTGACCATGCTTCTCTTGTGCTGTGGGAGGTGGTACCTTAGGCAGGGGCCAGAGATCCAGGAGCTTGCGGGACCGCCTACCATGTCATGAAGGTGAATTATAACCATTGGGGTTCATACCTCAGCTTGACTGGAGACCACCCTGCAATTCCCCAGACAAAACAATGTCCCCTAACCNTCCATTTAACAGTCCTTAGAGGGATTTGAGGTCATCTCCCAATCATTTACATTTTCCAGACAGGCCAGCACACATGTCCCAGCCCAGTCTGCTAAGTCCACCTTCATACCTATAAACTTCCTACTCTCAGACAGAGCTTGAGTCCTATGCACAATGATTTAGCCCAATCTGAGGAGTCTTATCCCTGCCTTTTCAACCTCTATACTTGTGACCAGAAATGCACTCTGTGCACAGCCAAATCTGTTGTGTTGACAACAGACACAGGACCAGTAAGTATAAGGTTGATCAAGGAAATCAAACTGAAAACTCTGAAGTTGATTTACATACCTATGGAGACCTGATTTTTTGACAAAGAAGCCAGAAATACACAATGGAGAAAAGAAAGCAGCTCTAACAAATGGTGCTGGACTAACTGGATGTTGGCATTTAGAAGAATGCAAATAGATATGCATCTATCATCCTGCACAAAACTCAAGTCCAAGTACAGGATCAAACACCTGAACATAAAACCAGATACACTAAATCTAATAGAAAAGAAA
>NW_018392640.1:4466-9406 GCF_900095145.1 Mus pahari | reverse complement strand
CTGAAAGGATTCTGATTTTTTAAAAAAAGCTTAGGTTACTCAGATGTCACCTAAGTTATGGTAGAGGAAGAAGAACTAATCTGAAATGGAGGTTGATTAGATACTGTAGAGTGGGAAGGAATTGATAAACTGAGTTAGCAAGGGTTCTTTTTTAACATTGGATGTTTTTATAGAAGTGCATAAATGAACCAAAGATAGGTTCAAGAGCATAGATNAAGTTTGGCTCAGCAGGGAATCTTTATTCCTCCTCTTGTTCAAGAAANGAAGAGATTTTGGTGATACGGACCTTCAGTGTCAGCTATGTGGGAAACTGAAGGAGGAGGACCACAAGGTCAAAGCTTGTCTTTGATATAAACTNAGTTTAAAGCCAGTCTGAGCAACTGAGTGAGACACTGGCCNCCACCCAAAGAATTAAAAGAAGGCTGGATATGTGGATTAGTTAGGGGTTGCTTACCTATCCCATGTATGGTCCTTGAGTTTGATGATCCCNAGTACTGAAAAATTTAAAAATTAATGAAGAGATATTCTCTTCTCCTTTGAACAATATAACCCAGCATTCTCATTTAATCACCTTTCATTAGAAACTGGATGAATCATGCTTTAAGGCCTACTAGTAGAAGATCTCTGCTGGGTGATGTTCCATAATCAGACATTTTGTAGGAAGAAATTTCTATGAATATGGAGAA
Source organism: Mus pahari (assembly GCF_900095145.1). Classification (NCBI taxonomy): domain Eukaryota; kingdom Metazoa; phylum Chordata; class Mammalia; order Rodentia; family Muridae; genus Mus; species Mus pahari. Next base: position 8,720 of record NW_018392640.1, on the reverse strand, counting down.
AACAAAGATAATGGTTGTGCTGGGAAAAACAGTTTCTGAGTATAGAAGGAAGTCAGGTGACATTTCTCAATATTAGGCATATGTATGGCAGTTACAACCTCACAGATTTCNTGGCTAGCAGTTTGAATATCTCTGATGATAGTATCGGGTATTCTGATAATTTAATTCATACTCTGGCCATCAAGAGCACCACTCCATGGAGGACAATGACTAGAGTGTCTATAGGAGTCATTGGTGAGAAACACCTGACTCTGTCTTTCCAGAATGTACCACATTCCAAGTGAGGTGGGAGCTTGTCTACTGGAAGCCTTCCCCCTCTACACAGACAAAACTGTGAGCCCAGAGCCAGCCTCCTCATATGCAGTGTACACCCCAGTTTTCTCTTTGCTGTATCCTAGAATACACAGATCCACCACACTGGGAGTGTTTCACTGTGAATTTCCTCACCAGGAGCCTTCATGACACATTTTATGAAGCCATATTCCTGATCTTAAGTGTTCTGCAGTGTCTGAGTCATCCTCTTTCCCATCTGCCACAATGCCCAAAGACTGGACATGGTTGCCATGGTGATCTCTCCAGTACAGGGCTCTGAAGATAGGTCTCTGGCCCCAAATGCTGCAATATCCTGCTAAGGCTTCATGAGCACACTTCAAGGGGTTTTTAGAGACTTTGCGCAATGGAAACATTGGCCGAACCTTAAAAATAAATCAGCTATTGCAAAGAGTTATTTGATTAAAAGTAAAAAACCTATGACTCACTTTTCCATTAAAAGAGAANCTATTTGTTCAGAAGTAGTGGAGAGACACCAGCCCCCTCCCCGACTGCAAGATGAACTCCAGAAGCCCAACATATATCCTCTGGTGTGTGTGAGCAGGGCAAAGGATCATAACATGAAGGGCTCAGGCCAGGTAAGCTATCTCAGTAAATCTCCCAGTAACATACAGAGTGTACAGACAAATTGGGAGCCTTCTNTAGTGCCCCAGGATCCTAAGACAATTACACATGGTACTTCTAAAGTGGAAGTTCATATTATATCATCACATGATAAGAAGGATCTGAGGCCACAGGAAAAAAAACCAGGGAGAATCTGCAGGGTTGCAGGGGTGAGCAGGTCTGGGAAGGAGTCTGGTTGCAGGCACAAATACTGAATGTAGTATTTCACTGATCACAGGCTACAAGGGTTGTTCTGCTATGTGCTGCAGTTGGCAGTGATCTGGCTTACATCTGAACTCTCAGCCTAGGTGAATACATCCTCCAGAGGTATATATTTAGGAGACAACTGGACAACTACAGGGTCCATATTTGCATGACATCATCTTCGGGGCCCACTTGGAAATGATAAAACTTCCATGTGTTGATTCTTCGGATCCTAGGCCCATACATTCACTATGGCAGGAGAAAAGGGAGGGCATGTTGAACATNGATGTGGAGCCATTCCTGTGAGGAATTGCCCTCAACCAGAGAGAAGCTCTGAAACACTCTGCAAGCAAATGTTCCACTAAAGAGAAATCCACCTAAACATCATATTCTGCAGGAGCATTCTCATTTAATCACCTTCAATTAGAAACTGGATGAATCATGCTTTAAGGCCTACTAGTAGAAGATCTCTNATCTCTCAGGACTTTCCCTAATCTTAGAAAATGAGGTGACAGTCAAGGAGCTATGANGGCAGGGACTGACAAGGCACCCCTAGATTCCTCTGAAGAAAGAAGGGTAGGGTGCTGTTTACCACGGTGANTAGCTAGGGACCTGGGGCCCATTTATAAACTACACATTCTGACTAGAGACCCGGAGCCATATATGTGTCCTATGCATTGGTTGGCTCACAAATGGGCTGGCTGATAGTTCCTGGCTACAAGAGAAGGAAACGGATCACCAAATACATAGCTCTCTCTATACCTTGCCAGTCTCATTAGTTACAGACTGTATTTGTACAGGATTTACTCCTTCATCAGCTTTTGGGAAGTATTTAAGGATCTGAAGAAGCGTGAGGCACATAGGACATATGAGCAAGTGGAAGGAAGGGAGTGTTAGGTCGGGAGACACAAAGGGGAAGGAGGCTATCTAAGTCCCTTTCCTATTGCTGTGATAAAACACCATGACCAAGGCACCGTAAAAAAGAAGCATTTAATTGGACTTACACTTCCACAGGGTTAGAGTCAACATAGAGTCAAAGCTCACATTGAAGTAGGAGGAAAAGGGACAAACTGGGAACTGAGGACAAACTGGGAGGTTTTTGAGACTTCAAAACATGCCTCCGGTGACAGAGCTCCTCCCAAAANGTCACACCTCTCAATCCTTCCCAAAGAGTTCTACCATCTGAACTAACAAGTATTCACACTCATGAGCTTATGGGGGCCATATCGCTGGGCTTTCAGGGTGCCACTTGGTGTTTAATAATAATAATGTGGAAACATNTGTATAGTTTAAGGCTGTTAGTCTTTCTGCTGGGGCAGTCTCTCAGCTAGCTACTAACTTGACCCTGCTCCATTCCTGACCCTGGTTCTGTCCTCCTTCTGCGTCTCTCTTCAGATGAACATTGAAGAGACTGATATTTAGGATTAGAGGAATGGGTTCTCAGAGGACGAGGAACGTGGATAGGATTAGGATCTTGGAGAAGCATTGGGGTTAGGGAGGTCAGGAGGAGTGCAGAGCTTTCTGGACATGGCAGTAATGGATTCAGGAGCTCATAATGACCATATGCTAGTGGTCCTTTTAGGAGACCAACAATGGTGTCACTCCAGTGGTATTGCTGACTGATATACAGGTAAAGCCCATATGAAAGGCCACTAGGAATAGCTGAATAATGCACTTAAACACTTGTATTCTAGTTTGTTTCCTGGTGCTGTGATAAACACCATGACCCAAAGCAACTTGTGAGGAGGGGGGTTATTTGGTTTACAGGTTACAGTCCATCATCAAGAGAAGCCAAGGCAAGAACACAGGGCAGAATCCAGGAGGCAAGTACTGAAGCAGGAACCATGGAAGAACATTGTTTATGGGCTTGCTTACCATAACTTGCTCGGCTTCCTTACACAACTCAGGACAACTTAACCAATTCTGGCACCACCCAAAGTGGGCTGGACCCTCCCACATCATTCAGCAATAGAGAAAATGGCCCGTAGACATGGTGGAGGCAATTTCTCAGTTTAAGTTTCCCCTTCCAAGGTGACTCTAATTTCTGTCAAATTGACAAAAACTGATTAGCACACTTGACATCTTATCAATTTGACACACGAATATATCAATATTAAACTGTAACCTTTCATTTCTTCTTTATCCCACAATTCTAATGTTAGTATCACAATGTAAAACACAATATCACTTCAAAAGCTCCACAGTCTTTAAAAACTCTTTAATCTTTCAAGTTCTCTTTAAAAATCTGAAGTCTCGACTAGTTCCTTCAGGTGGGCGCCAGCACTGGGTCGCCTAGGGCACAGAGTTGGCTGACACCCCCATGGCCCTTAGAGGACTCTCCACGTGACCTTAGGATTACTGGGGAGCAGAACACAACATTGGTTCCATTCCAGTCGCACGGGGCCTGAGACAGCACTATGGAAGCAGAGTACTGGCAAAAGTCCCTTCAGGTTAGCGCCAGCACAGGGTCGCCTTGGGCACGGATTCTCCGGACACCTCCACAGCCCCTAGAGGACTCTCCACATGATCTTAGGACCACTGAAGGAGATACCTAAAGAAAAGCCAAGCAGACCTGGACTCTGGTCCGGTTGGGGCCACGCCCCCGCCATCTCTTCTNTGAACTCCAGAGGAGGCTGCTGAGCTCTCCAGATGAATCTCCAAGCAGCAGGACCTCTCGGGATCCCTGGGTGAGTGGAACACAACATCAACTTCTGAGCCTCTCAGAGGGGTTTTTGCCAGCAGGAACAGGGACAAAGGAACCACGCCTGCCCAGAGCCTGGGCTCCAGTCAGGTCATGGCCACCCCTGCCATCTCTCTTCTGAACCCCAACAGAGGCCACTGAGCTCTGGAGAACTCTCCAGGCCGCAGGTCCTCCAGCTCACCTCGGGATCTCAGGACCTCAGGATCAACTCGGAATAGCAAGGGGCAGAGGAGAGACCCTGACCCCTGGCACCTTCCTTGCCAGAGGAGAATCAGCCTACAGGGAGGGTGCTGATCCCAGGACTAAGAAGGTAGATCAGAACTCCAGAATTCTGGACACCTGCCCTGCATGAGGAGAGCTTGCCTGCAAAGAGTGCGCTGACCACTGGGACTCAGGTGGGAGTTGGATTCCCAGGA
>NW_018392640.1:0-1356 GCF_900095145.1 Mus pahari | reverse complement strand
TCAACGAAACTGGAAAACCTGGATGAAATGGACAACTTCCTACACAGATACCAGGTACCAAAGTTAAATCAGGATCAGATTGACGATCTAAACAGTCCCATTTCCATAAAGAAATAGAAGCATTCATCAATAGTCTCCTAACCAAAAAACGCCCAGGACCATATGGGTTTAGTGCTGGGTTCTACCAGACCTTCAAAGAAGAGCGAATTTCAACTCTCCTCAAACTATTCCACAAAATAGAAAAAGAAGGTACTCTACCCAATTCATTCTATGAAGCCACAATTACTCTGATACGTAAACCACAGAAAGATCCAGCAGAGAAAGAGAACTTCAGACCAATTTCCCTTATGAATATCTGTTGCCTCCCCCAGCCTGGAAATGCTGACTTTGCCCTTGCTGCCCCTGAGCCTGAGACCAGCTGTAGTGAGGCCTTCCCACCTAGATGGCTCTATTGTTCTACACCTGCCTGCTCTTCTCCAAGACACTACTACCTGCTGAGAGACTCCTGAGATGTTCAGGAGACAGCATCCTAAAGACCTGCCTACAGGCTTGCACATGTAGGACAGGCACCAAGAATGGATTGGTGAGGGACAGGCCTCCCCCCTCTTTATAAGCACAGACTCCTAGTAATATTTGAGAAGCCTTGAACAGAAAATCATGTCTCAGCGTCCATTATTTCTCCTGCAGCTTTCTCCCATACAGCTCCTGCCTCCCACTCAGGAACCCAGTTCAGATGGCGACTGAACGGGGACCTGAGTACGGGTGGATCAACAGAGAGAACACTGTCAAGAAACACTCTACAAGAAAGATGAATAAGAAGATGTATCTGGCACAGTGAGTAACACTTTGTATTCATGCTAGCGCTGGCTTAAAACTCCATCTTTTCAAAATTGTTACAGTAGGTGCAAAGGGATACAGGCTAGAGACTGAGTCAATGTTGGCCCAGAGCTGATATCAGCTAGGGGTTGACAGAGGAAAATGGGAGTGAAAAAGAAAACAGGCACTTGTCCGCAGTCAAGACCTGCATCAGGTGAGAGGAGTAGGGCTTAAAAATATAAAATGAAATAAAAATAGTAAAATTCCAAAAAATATATGTATGTATATAGAGAGAGCAATCAAGAGAGAAGGAAAATGGATTTTAGAACTCTCCTAGGGATAGAGTGAAATCTGGAGATGTCTGGCCTTCTCTGGCCCCTACAAGAGAGAGACACTCAGATTTGGTTACATTAAGTTCTCTACCTTCTATGTATTGTCTGTGTTTGGTGCACTAATATATGTCCACGTGTCAATTTATGTCTGTCTTTGTTTCGTTGTATGAATGACTGTTGTTTCATGTTTCATGTTAAAATGGTTAAA
>NW_018392639.1:14292-25628 GCF_900095145.1 Mus pahari | reverse complement strand
CCCTTGGTCTTGTAAACTTTATATGACCCAGCATAGGGGAAGGCCATGGCCAAATACTGGGAGTGGGTGGGTATGGGAGCAGAGGCGGTGGGGGGTATAGGGAAGTTTTGGGATAGCATTTGAAATTTAAATAAAGANAATAATAATAAATAAAAAATATTAAATTTCTACCTAGATTAGTTTTTCATCCATTAACCAATGCTTCTTTTGTCCACTTAAAAAATATATTCTTAGTTCAGATGAACATTAAATAAGTAGGGTCTCTCCTTATACATCAAGAGGTAGATTTTCACAATTGTCAGACTTAGAATTGAATTAGTGTGGAGATATCACTGGTGACTTGCGATAACACTGGAGCTGACTGTGGTGGATAAATGGAGTCCATGGTGGTAACCCTAGCTGAGACTATTATCATAATATAATAGAGAAACTGTGGCAACCAGAACTTATATCCAAGCAGGACATTAAGTTAGGAGAAGAATAAAAATATACCCAAAAAACCTTCAACCCCAAAATTTCTACTGCAAGATGTGAAGTGTGGAACAGTCTCTGAGGTAGCAGACAAGCAATGACCACCCCAGACTAAGACCCATTACATGTGTGAGAGCCTACAATGAGAACTACAAATGATGTTCTGAGAAGCTTCCTCCTGCAAAGAATAGAGGTAGGTGCATAGAACAACTGTCAAACATCAGGTTGATCTTGGGAATGTGATGAGTGGGGGAAAGAAGTAAGTTTTACCACAAGAAAAACAAAAAAGTCAATTAATCTGGAATTAAGAAGAGAACATGTAAGAACTATTCCTAGCTCTTTTACAAACTTTTAGCAAGTGTGATTCTTGGCCTTCATGTGGGTCCCATAAGAAGTGGAAAAGATTTGTCTCAGGTTTTATTCCCTGCTTTGACTCCCCTTTACAAATCCTGTACTGTTTGGTTGGTTGTCACAGTTAGGGAATGTACTCAATTATGCTGCATGAAGGAGAAAGCAAGGGGATGGGTTACGCTTCTCTGTGGCATGAGGGGCAAATGGGAGTAGTAAGTTTGTAATGGTTGGTCTACAAGGAGACGAGCAACTGTGTGATTGGGATATCAAATGAGTAAATATCTTAAAGTATTCTTATATTACCCAAATATTTTAGCACAAAATTTCATGAAACCTTCATGGTCTTAAATATTTAATACTGGGAAGTAAACTTCAAAATATAGATGACATTTGTATAATAGCCTAGAAAAAAAACCTTTAATTGCTTTCTTTTCTTCATTTCATATATTAATGAATGCAACCCAATCATATCCATTCTGGAAATACATATAACATTCACATCATTTCATCACAATCTTCACCCAAATACTTGGCTTTAGCTTTTATTAACTCAGTAGGTACTTACTGTGATACTAAATTTTATACAGGTTTAGGGACTTTTACTTGAGAGTACAGATCCTCAATACAGAACGAGTTTCCCTGCCACAGGCATAAACTACAGCCCAGGGCTTATAATATATGTGTGGGGTGGATCCAAAAATGTTCCCTAAATGTAGCATAGGGTTTATTCTTTTTTATTTTATAGATATTTTGTTTCATAATTAGATCCACAGCAGCAACTTCATATTATAAATATAGTATTTCACTCAATTCCTTAGTAACTGTCTCCTAATTTCTTCTCCCTCCCATGATATGATATTTCTCAAGCCTTGATGATGAGAGTATTTGCTTAGCTCTTTAATTTCATTTTGTCTACCCTATATTTTATTCTCTATACCTTAATCCATTAAACATTTCAGCATTGACTGTTGTATGTAATACAAATAAGATATACATAAGCATTTATGATTTTCTTTGAGTCAAGTCTATGTCTTGGATGATAATCCTAAGTATTTAGAAAAGTATTTAATAATATGACCACTTATCAAAAAAAGATACATATTGTTAGGGATATTTNACATCNTTAGTCTTGAGGTTTTCAACAGCATTACAATACAAATCCNNAAAGNCCTTNCTTATGAGCAATCTTCANTTTAAACTGACACAAAATTATTAATATAAAACACCATAATTCTAATCATCCTAAGTACTGTGACATCATCACACATACAAAATCATTTAAGTAATCTTTGTAAATTTTTCAGCAGCTCTTTATAAGGGTTACTCCTATTAATGGTAATTTATATACATTATCCATGTGGCAATATTTGTTCTGAAAATTACTGATATTTTAAAAATCGTACTGAAAATGGATATCAAATGAAATAATNTCTAATTCAAAGATCCAATTTCCAGATATATTGCAATTAAATAATAAGACCTATCCAGCATTAGATATGTAAAATATCTAATTATCTGATTAAGTAATTTGATCCAGTAGATTGAGGTGAGGTCATAAGTTTGAATTTATTACTTCGATTATATTCTACATTTTTTAATGGGAGAATCTTCAAATTTTGATATAATATTTTAGTAGGAGATTCCAAACTTGTGATATAGATGTGTTTGGTAAGCTATATAAATGGTTAAATTTGATTGAGATTTTAAGTTTTAGTTTGTGGTTTCATAAACTTGTAAAAAGAACTTTTCTGTGGTCTTAATAAAATAATGCAGTGCTGTGAGGCAAAGATACAAAGAAGCAGTCTAGCATTAGAGTCCAAGATACAGAAGACCTCCACCGCAACCATAGCCTAGCCTTTGTTTCAGTGGTAGTCAGGAAGAAAAGTGATACAGACACTGCAGAATATCAGCATGCTGAATGTCAGGAGCTTACTTTCACTGTATGTATCAGACAAATTCATGGCCAGGAAAGCTAGAGTAAAATTGAATGCTGCAACAGAACCCATGTATCCTAGGACATAGTAGAAGGCCAACAGTAAACCTTTGCTGCATAAAAAAGGTGATGTGATCATATACCATATGTACATCAACATGAACAAATGGAGGAGAAAATCCCAGCGAGGTTCCACAAAGTATCATTTGGATCAAGGTACATATGAGAATGATGCAGTTTGGTTCACCTGACTAAAGCAGCCCCTGATATTTCTTCCTGGAACAATGATCTTGAATGCCAGTACTAAAGTGTCTTTGTAAACACAGTAGAGGAAGCCATAGTGAGCAAAATGGAAAATGTATTCTGCTGCAGTATGCATCTGTTCATAATGGGATGACCAATGTACAGCAAGAAATATATAAAACAAAATATGACGGAGATGAGTAGGACATAACTGAGAGTTTCATTATTGGCCTTGACTATTTGAGTGTCTCTGTATTTCAAGAAGAATCTCATACAACAGTTGTAAGAGCAGAGAAGCACAGGGCCAAGCCAGTAAAGGCCATGACCAAGGGGTCTTCATAAGCAAAGAAGGGCACAACTTTTTAGAGGAAGTGTGTTTGATATCTGTTGGTATGGTGGATCTCTGAACACTTCAAACACTGATCCATGGAGACTATAGAAAGAGACATATTCTCAGATTTAATTGTTCTGCATTCATCACAAAGTACACTAAATCCATGCATTGGAAAAACATAATTAAAATACACTTTCAAATTGTGGGAGGTATTTGGGAATATAAATGTAGAAGGTGCATAGTATATGATCCTAGAAAACAATGGTAATTACTTTTATGCCATCTGTTGTTAATAATGCATGTTAAGATTTATCTTATATATATAAGATATATATAATAATTTTAAAAAACAAAAATGTGTTGTAACATAATATTCACTATTCTATAATAACAAAACTTGGGTTGGACACTCACTGACAAAGACTTTTGTCATTCATAATTTTTTATATTATGCAAAACATGAACTAAATGGAGCCATGTCCATGTATCTTATGGTCTAATTTTCAGCAATAAGTTTGTCCCACATGTACTTTCAAATTGTTCTTTGGACATAAAATTACTCCACTTCCTGTCTTAGAAAAGTACCTACAATCAACATTTTACTAAACAATTATGATCTCTAACTAGGTTTGAAATTCTTGACCTTTTACAAACATATAGGCCTAACCCTCAGAGTTCATTGTGGAAACATGTCTATGAAAAAGAAACCAAGCATGGAGAAAAACATACTTATTAAAAATACAGTTTTGTAATCCTGTCCAGTGAATATATAAACAAAAATAAATTCCTCACTAAAACTCAAAATTCCAAAATAAGAGATATAAAGATTGTAAGACCTAGAAGATCAGATTTTGATGTAAGACTGAATATCCCAGAATAAAAGAATGGAATATGGGCTTCTAAGAAAACGTTCTTAGGAAGCAATCTGGAGTTGCCATGGTATTATCCAATAAAATACTTTCAACAAATAATCTCTAGTGTGAGGAGTAAGGATACTTCATAATCATCAAAGGGAAAATCCAGCAAGAGAAAGAGTCATTTCTGAACATCTATGCCACATTCATTAAAGAAACATTACTTATTCTCAAAACACACATTGGACCCCACACAATAAAAGTCAAGAGGAATGGACAGAAGAATATAGTCAAACACAGGGCAGAAATAAACCAAATAGAAACAAGAAAAGGTAAACCAAACCAATAAATCTAAAAGTTGGTTCTTTGTAAGAATCCACAGATAGATAAACCACTAGCCAAACTAAAGAACTCATAAGCAGTATCCAAATTGACAAAGTAAGCAATTAAAAGGTAGATATAACAGCAGAAAGAGAGGAAATTCAAAAAATAATCAGATCCAACTACAAAAGACTATACTCAACAAAACTGGGAAATTTAGAAAAAAATGATGATTTTCTAGCCAGATATCACATACCAGAGTTAAATCAAGAGCAAGAAGACTATGTAAACAGGCACATATTGCAAAAGGAAATAGAAGAAGTCATTAAAAATCTCCCAACCAAAAAACACTTGACCAGATAGAGTTAGGGCAGAATTCTACCAAACCTTCAAAGAAAATCTTATGCAAATATTCCTCAAACTATTCCACAATATAGAAACAGAGGAACAATACCTAATTCATTCTATGAAGCCACAATTACTCTGATTCCAAAGCAACACAAAAGTCAAACCAAAAATGAGACTTTCAGGGCAATATTGCTCATAAATATTAATGGGAAAATACTCGATAAAATCCTTGCAAACTGAATTCAAGAAAAGATCAAAACCTTCATTCACAACAATCAAGTAGGCTTCATCTTAGCGATACAAGGTTGGTTCAGTATACAAAAATCCATTAACATTACCCACTATATACACAAAATCAATGAAATAATCATATGACCATTTCCTTAGATGCCAAAAAAGCCTTTGAAAAAATACAACAAACATTCTTTTTCAAAGTATTGGAGAAATCAGGAATTCAGGGCCCATATATAAACTTGATAAAAGCAATTTATTGCAAACCAACAGCCAATATCAAGTAAATGGAGAGATACTTGATGCAAACCCACTAAAATCAGGGACAAGTAAAGGTTACCTACTCTCTTGATATCTATTCAATATAATACTTAAAGTGGTAGCTAGTGCAATAAGACAACAAAAAAGAATCAAGGGGATACATATTGGCAAAGAAAACTATAACACTATTTGTAGATGATATGTTAGTATACATAAGTGACCTCAAAAATTATACCAGAGGAAATCTCCACCTGATAAACAACTTAGCAAAGTGCCCAGATATAAAATTAACTCAAAAATCAGAAATCTGCCTTTATACAAATGATAAACTGCCTGAGAAAGAAATTAGGGGAAACAACTCTCTTCACAATAACCACAAATAATAGATTATATTTTGGAACAACTCTAACCAAACAAGTGAAAGATCTGTGTGATCATAACTTCAAGTCTCTCAAGAAAGAAAGGAAAGAAGACCTCAGAAAATGGAGACATCTCTCATGGTCAATACAATCCACATCTAATTCTAACACAATTTTTCAAAGACATGGAAAGCAAAATTTTTAAATTCATCTATAAAGGCAAAAAAAAAAAAAAACCAGAATAGCAAAAATAATTCTTATTAATAACTGACGTTCTGGGGAACTCACTATACGTGACATCAAGCATTACTACAGAGAAATCATAATAAAAACTGCATAGTAGTGGCACAGAGACAGACATTTTGATCAGTGGAATAGAATTGAAAGCACAGAAATAAGGCCACCCCCTTATGGACACTTGAACTTTGACAAAGAATCCAAAGAATACAATGGATAGAAGAAAGCATCTTCCATAAATTCTGCTGGTCCAACTGGCTAGGTATAAGTAGAATAATGAAAATAGACCCATATTTGCCACGTTCCACAAAGCTCAAGTACAAGTGAATGAAGTTCTTCAACATAAAGTCAGATACACTGAATCTAATAGAAGAGAGAGAGGGAAAGATCACTACACTCATAGGCACAATGGGAAATTTCATAAACAAAATCTAAATGCTCATTCTCTAAGATTAAGAATTGATAAGTAGATTATACCATGGGTACAATCTTTGCAGACAGTTCCATGGTCCCTATAGGACAGGGGGCTCCACTCTTGGGTATTCTAATATGCCCAGGACCTTAGAAGCACCAGTGAGAAGAATACATCTGCTCCAACACCACTGGGAGTAACTGGGACCTGCAGTTTCCAGAAAATCAGGAACCCCACCCGACCAATGGCTCAGGTTCCTTCTGTTTGGTGGCACTCTTCCTGGGGCATAATCTTGGCAGACAGTCTCAAAGACCACAGACGTGAGGAGTCTCCAATCCCAGGGGCTCTAACATTTACATTATCTTAAGATTCCAGGATCCCAGTATCCCAGGAGCTTGGTCACACCAGGGTTTCAGGGTCTCAGAGGCAGTGTGGCTCCCAGGAATTCTAACACACCAGAATCTCAGGTTCCCAGGATCCCAGAATCCAAAAGAGATCCAGACCTAACATTGATAGAGGTCCAATTTCAACTGAACTTTCTCTCCTTTGATGAGAAAGGGCTGAGCCCTGCTGAAAAACATTGGGTATGACCAAGAGACACTTCCCCACCCTTTGGCTATAAGGAAGTACCCAATAACCTCTCAGTGGCAACTTCTCACTTTGTTTCTAACAAATGGTCAGGTTATGCTTGTGTTTTACCCCAAAATGTAACCATATGAATAATGGTGCTCTTGATATATTGTTATGAATTCTTTGACCAGGGTGTGATTAAGGAGTCAGGAAAGGACCAGGATCAGGATAAGTAAAGCACATGCTGTGTTTATTAAATTTAATTCATCCAGGAGGGATGGTCCAATGTACTCTGTGCATTTATGGCCCTGCTCCCCCATTTATTTCCTGTGGCAATTACCTCCTTGGCCTACCCTGTTCTTTTTCTTCCAATGTGAATTGGAACAAATTTCCATATGGGACATATTTCCATATAAAATAGTTGGTGAAAATGTGGACTATGTTAACCCACATGAATGTGAACATTGGCAAACAGTTTGACAGGGAAGCACCCTCTTTCTGTGTCCAACCTTCTTCTTTTTCTTTCTGGTGACCAGTACCAACTTTATCAGAGATAGAATTAACTGTTTTAATGAAAAATGTCTCCTGATTGCCTGATGGATGGCATATTTGACTATTGCCTTCTGGAGGATGTCTGCAGTGAATACCACTCACTTTCATGCCATCACTCTGATAACCCAGACTCATATACAACCCCTGCACCAGGGTAAGAGGGATTTTGATATTATGGCTGCCATTATTTCAGACATTACAGCTGTTATTGCATTGAACAATAACATGTTATTGCCATGATGATGGAGACTGTCAATTTGCAGTCTCTAAGACAGCTGAGGTGCTTTATGTTCAGGAGATACTAAATCAACATCTTTATCAAGCCATCCACATTTTCCAGCAATAGTGTGACTTTCTGGCAGAAGAGTTGGCCCTTTTTTGGACATGTCTTTATTGGCCTGCAATCCCTGGTTTCACTCAATCTGCTTAAACCCCCTTAGCAGCCAAGTAACACCACTGACACCTAAGAACAGATGGCTCAAAATTTTGAAGGTAGCTAGTCAGATAAAATCTTTAACTTCACTGTTCTGTGAAGAGAGAGCATAGCCAACCTCAATGCAACCAAGGAATGTGTGTTCTACCTAGATGCCAGATTCTTGGTGTCAGAAGCCAAAATGGGACAAGCTAATAATGAGCAAGTGATCATCCTGAAGTTGCCTGCATTGGATTATTTTATAATTTGCGACAAGTGAGCCCTCATTAAGCAAGGCTGTGAGGGACGAATTTTAGGAAAGATTCCTGCTATTAATATGCTTTTCCTGTTATTATTAAACATATCTAACAATCAAGAAGTAGAAGTACACCCCCTTTGAAATAGATCTCTGCAGATCCACGAAGATGTACTCTCCTGTATAGACAAATACATGACTTAAGTCTTAGTGATGATCCTATAAGAATTCTGAAAATTATAACTGTGATTATTAAGTTCTTTTATAATGGGAGGCTTTAGCAATTAATCTTTTACTCATTCTCCTGCTGTTTTAGGATGAGGTGCTAAGTGCCAGTGATTGCAGTTTCTGGCCTCAGAGGATCACAGAAGGCAGGTCAGCTACAATGCATAGTAGCTTAGAATTAGATAAGTAAACTTTTTATTATACAGTAGCCTTAAATTTCTCATAAGATTAAGTCTTTCCTCAGAAACATGTAAGACAAAGACTTATCCTCTGCCTATACTCTCCACCCTCCACTGCCTAAAGAACTGACAAGAAAAAGATACACTCCATGCTGGGGCTGGCCCCTAGCACATGGGAAAATCATTGGACAATATTAAGAGGCTGCTTGATGATTCGTGGATATTCATTTAGGTTGTGATGGAAGGAATTGTTTTTGTAATAATTATTTTGTTTAGATGTCTTAGATAGCATATATCCAGGTAGGGCTCCATAAATAAGGCAAAGTTCCAAATACTGATGAGTCTTGACAATCGCAATTTCACCCCCTTCCATAATGAACTGATCAAAGACTGGATTGCAGTGATCCATGAGACCACCTTGTAGGCTGTTCATCAACTCCCCCTTGTGTGTTTTTAGTCAATGATGGTTAAGATAATAGAAGGGACAACCTAAGATAGGCACAGTCCAGTATACTGTCAATCCTCATATGTAGGGAAGAAGGGTGAACAATGTTGGAGTAATAGATGATGCTCTGGGAGCACTAGACTTTCAAAATCTAAAAAGAAAACATTGGAAATGTCAGAGGAATGACAGTGGCCAACTTTTCATAAATATCAGGGGCTTTGCAGACATGAAGGCAATTCATGCATGAGGACCTAATTGACTACATGAGGGATTAAGTATTGATGATACAGACAATGCCAACCAATCAGGAACTGGTGCTTAGAAGAGATGCTTACTTGGGACAAATTGGATTCAGGTGGAGAGTAAAATGGGTTCCCTCAAAGAATAATAAAGGAGCTTGTGGAAGCATTCACACAAGCTTGCTGTGGCATTTTTACCTGCCCTGACATTCTGAGCCATTTATTCTGTGCCACCTCATATTCAAACTGTAAGGGAAGAAGGATCAATCAGGTGGAGTGCCAGAGCACAAATAGCAACACAAGACACTATTAACATAGTGAAATGATAGCTTTCAATTTAAAAAAATCTCTTCACTAACTCTACATCCAGGAGATGACTAATATCAAACTATAAAAAACAGTTAAGAAATTAGACACAAACAAAACAAATATCCCAATTAAAAATGGGGTGCAAAGCTAAACAAAATTCTCAACAGAGGCACCTGAAATGGCACAGAAGCAATTAAAGAAATATTCAAAATCCTTAGTCACTATGTAAATGTAAAGTAAATGACTCTGACATTCCTACTTACCTTCATCAGAATGAAAAAAAATAAAACCCAAATGATAGCATATGTTGATGTGGGTGTGGAGCAAGAGGATCACTCCTCAATTTTCTGGTAGAATTGCAAACATGTATAACAATACTACAAATCAATTATAATTGAAGGCCCAACTATACCCCTCCTGGGGGTATACATAAACATAAAAGATTTACCATCATACCATAAAGTCAAACACTCTACTTTTATTCACAGTAGTTAGAACTTGAAACCAACACATGCCCCTCAGGCCAAAATGTATACAGAAAATGGGGATCATTTACACATTGTAATACTACTCAACTATTAAAAACAAGGACATCATAACTTTTCAGGCAAACGGATGGAATTATAAAAATATTCTAATTGGCATAACACAGACCCAAAAAGACATGCATTGTATGTATTCAGTTATAAGTGGGTGTTAGCCATAAAGTACCAAATAACCATATTACCCTCTACAGACCCAAAGAAACTAAATAAGAAGGAAAGTCTGAGCAATGACACTTGAATCTCCCTTAAATGGGAAATAAAATATCCAGAATAGGTTGATGGGGGTGGAAGGATTTGAGTGGGTGAGGATATTGGTAGGGGAATGTGAATTTTCAGGGTAAGATGCAGTGAGAGACAAGACAGAGAGCCACATGTTCAGGTTATGAATGGAAATAATCATTAAGATTTACCAGAAATCTGTGATGGTACAGGCTCAAGGGAGTGTATGGAGATGACTAAATGATACTCCTAGCTGTGAGAGTATAAAACCTGAAGAGGCCACCCCAGTAGGTCTGATTTCTGAGAGGCTCTGTCAGCACCCAACTAAGAAAGATGCCCATACTCACAGACAACCATTGGCCTAAGTACAGGAACCTCAATGGAATGGATAGGAAAGGACTGAAGGAGCTAAAGTGATTTCAAACCCATAGGAAGAGCAACAATATCAACTAACCAGATATCTCAGAGCTCCCAGGGCCTAAACTACTAATCAAAATGTATATATGGGTTGTTCCATGGTTTCTGCTCCCAATGTAGCAGAGGATTCCCTGATCTGGCATTAATGAGAGAGTAGGCTCTTGCTTTTGTGGAGGCATGTTGTCCCAGTAACGGCAATTACTAGAGAGGTGAGTAAAAAGTAGGTTGGTGTGTGGAAATGTTACAATGGGGAGGAAAAACTGATAGAGGTTTGCAGAGGGGAGACTGCTAATTATATTCCTCATGACTCAGAAAAAAACCTTTCTATTCATGAAATTATAATAGACCATCAGATGTAGAAACTATCCCTTATATATTACTCACAATCATTGTCATACAAGTTTACCAGGTCCAATGCCAAAAGAAAATGAATAAAATGATGAATTACTAAAATAAAATATGTTACAAATCAAAAAAAATTTCATGAGAAACACAGTAACTGGAAAGGTTTAAGAAAAATCTTTCAAAACTTGTTCATCAAGTCAGAGAAATAAGAATAAATAATGAGAAGGAGGAGAAGGAGGTGGAGGAGAAGGAGATGAAGGAGAAGGAG
>NW_018392639.1:5945-14142 GCF_900095145.1 Mus pahari | reverse complement strand
AGGAGAAGAAGAAGAAGAAGAAGAAGAAGAAGAAGAAGAAGAAGAAGAAGAAGAAGAAGAAGAAGAAGAAGAAGAAGAAGAAGAAGAAGAAGAAGAAATACTATATAATCATAATCTGTTATGTGNTAGTAGTTACCANAGAGGTGTCAAAAGAAATNATATTTGGTAGATAGATCTTTTTNATTTTGCAGATTTGAAAATCAAATGTGTATTCACCATATCCTTTAAACATACTCTGAATTTCAATGGGCAACTGCTTAAAGTTCTGAAAAGGATGATTGTATAAATGCATGGTTACTCGATATAATGAAAATTGTGAGGGTATATGTACAAATTAAGATTGATAATGTTTGTGCATATGTATTTACTAATGTGAAGAAATTCTTTGCCTATTACAATATAAATCATATTACTGGTATAACAAGCAATCCCACAGGACATGCATTTGAAGAAAGAAAGAGCCAATCATACATTAAAAGGATGCTTAATAAATAAAATGAAAGATATAAAACACCAGGGACAGGATAAATTTTTTTGTTAACTCTGGGATTTCTTAGTTTTCGGGAAAATAAACAAAAGCTGAGAGACACTGGATTTCAAAAGAAGAAAGGAACTAGGCCTCTAAGGATGTACTGATATTAAAATGGAAATGTGAAATTGTATTATGATGTAAATCTGGTTATGATTATGTATCTACAGGAATGAAAAATCATGGCTACCAATGGAAGTTATAAAGATTAGATCTGAACAGGGAAGAAATTCTTATTAGCTGAGACATGAACGTCTTCACAAAGCAAATATTCCAGTTGATTCACATTCACAGACTGTATCAGTTACTGATTCTCTAATATATGCATGCAAATCAAATTGAAAGGACTAACACAAATGATTGATCATACAGATACTGGACAACACAGAGACTTGACAGAAATCACTAAGTCTTGATAACACAGAATTCAAAACACAGATACTGGACAGAAAAATTTACAGCTAGCTTTCCCAGGATTTCAACAATATCCCAATTTTTATAGGGTTCCCAAAAGATATAAATCATCTTACTCAAGTCATTTTAAGAACATGACACTCGGACTTCCAAAAAGTGGCATAGATGTTTTTGTTCATTTGGTGGGTTAGGGTTGCTATTGTATAGTATGATGGATTACTGTCATGTAGGAAACAAAATAATGCTTAAATCATAGATCGAACTCTTCTACCTAATGATGAGGATTATGAGGGAAAATGGAATAATAGTAACCATATATATATATATATATATATATATATATATATATATATATATACATGTGTGTGTGTGTGTGTGTATGGAGAGATGATGATGATATAGATACAGATATAGATAATAGATATAGATATAGATGACATACACACACATAAATATAGGAATAGATTATTTTATAAAAGGAAAATCTACTAGACTCATATATTATACTTTGGTGTGGATTAATGTATATTGATAGAAATTTAAGGTTATGTTTTAGAAATATGGTATATTCTTTATCTATTATATATTGATATAAATTTAAGGTCTTTTTAATATTTGTATGTTGATTTTAAAGTTTGTTTTGCTTGACTAAGTTTTATTGATATAGATTTGAGGATTTTTTTCTAAATTATTGTACCTTCATATGTAATTAATGTTTGAATATCATTCGATATATTGTACATAACCCACTAATTTAAAATATGATATAAAATTTCAGTTTCATGTTTCTGAAAATTATTTTTATTGTATAAAAATTCTTAATGCTAGAGAAAATACAATTTTTAAAAAAACAGAAAGGGTGATATTAAATGGAAGTTTCTGGTTCCTTTAAAGTAAATCATTTGCATCATATGATGTTTTTCTTGTAGCTGTCTTGTGAGAGGGCATGTGATATTTTGCTCAAATCAGACACTTTAGAGGGTTCATGATGTTCAGAAAGTAAATAAACAAAACCATACATACAGTGAAAGCATGCTCTTGCATTGCTATACTCTGCAATGCTATCCTGGTCTTGGCTTGTATTTACTGGTCTTCATTTTACAGAATATTTCAGGTGATTCTGGTCACTTTCACTGATTCTAACCTATTTAGTCGAGCCTTTCTCTTTCTATTGAATTGTACTGCCATTGTACAAGCCTTGGTTCCCTTAGATGATCCTTGGCCATAAGAAATAAGATGGCACATAATCAAATACACAGATACTGGGAGCCAGATGAGAAGGAAAAAAGACTCATTTATTGATGTTCTTAAGAGCACTTTGCAAGGCAGGGATGGAACATGCCTTAAATCCCAGCATGTGGGAGACAGAGGCAGGCAGATTTCAGATTTCTGAGTTCAAGACCAGCCTGGTCTACAGAGTGAGTTCCTGGACAGCTAAGGTTATACAGAGAAACCCTGTTTCAAATCTCACCACATCACCACTCAAAAAATGAAAAATAAAATGAGTACTCTACAACCTCAGCACAGGTCCTCTCTATTACTGATCTTCCAGTTCAGCTGGCACCAGCCAATTGGCTTGCATTAAGTTCAAGAGACAATTAAGGAGCATTGAGAGTTGGAAAATACACCTAATCCAAGAAGAACACAAAAATGCATAAGTTTATAATAAAATTTTATTCCCTGAAAACATGAAAGTAACAATATACCAACTATTTATATTGTATTTAGAATTTTACATATACATACATATATATATATATATATATGTATATATATATGACAGAATATTTGCATTAGCATTTGTAAAATTGAAAAAAATAGTAGTAGAGTTATTTGGTAGTAGGAAGGATAGGTAATGGTTCAATTACCTAACAGTGCTGTAATATTTCAAATAAATAAACATTTTGCTATATTTAAGAAACACAGCTCAATAACAAAGACAGACACAGCCTCAGAATAAAAGAATGGAGTAAGCTCTTCCAAGAAAATGTTCCTAGGAAGCTAGCTGGAGTTGCCATACTAATATCCAAAAAAAAAATAGACTTTTAACAACAAAAAAAAAAATATATTGAGCATGATGAGGAAGGACCCTTCATATTCATCAAATGGTAAACCTAGAAAGAGGAAGAGTCATTTCTGAATATCTATACCCTAAATGTAGTGGTACCCATATTCATAAAAGAAACATTACTTAAGCTCCAAACAGACAATGATCCCACACAATAATAGCCAGAGACTTTAACAACCCACTGTCACAAATGTGCAGGTCATTGAGACTTAAACTGAATGGAGACACAGTGAAACTAAGAGAATCTAAAACCAATAGATTTAACAGATATCTATAGGATATTTCATCCTAAAACAAAAGAATACACCTGCATCTCAGCACCTCACCATACCTTCTCACAAAACAACCCTCCATCAATACAAGAAGATTGAAATAATCCCATGCACCCAATCAGATCAACATGGCTAAAGATTGGTCTTCAATAACAGGAAAAACAACAGAAATCCCACATATACAAGGAAACTGAACAATTGTCTACTCATTGATTACTTGGTCAAGGACAAAATAAAGACATTAAAGACTTCCTGGAAATTTATGAAAATGTTAACTCATCATACCCAATCATATAGGACACAATGAAACTGGTCTAAGAGGAATACTTATAGCACTAAGTGCCTGGTAAAGAAACTGGAGAGATCTTATACTAACAACATAAGAACATACATGAGAGTTCTGGTGTAAAAAGAAGCAAACACATCCAAGAGGAATAGACAGAAGAAAATAATAAAACACAGGTTTGAAACACAAATAAAGGGAACAATAAAAAGAATCAACAAACCCAAAACTGGTTCCTTGAAAGAATCAACAAGATAGATTAAAAATCCTAGCCAAACTATCTAAAGAGCTCAAAGGCAGTATCCAAAGTGACAAAATAAGGAATTAAAAGGGAAGTTTAACAACAGACCCAGAGGAAATTCAAAAAACAAATCAGATCCTACTACAAAAGCTTATACTCAACAAAACTAGGAAATTTAGAGAAAATTGGATGGTTTTCTACAAAGATACCATATACCAGATTTAAATCAAAGACAAGAGAACTATCTAAACAGGCACAAATTTAACAAGGAAATAGAAGAACTCATGAAAAATCTGCCAAACAAACAAACAAACAAAAAACACTGGGTCAGATAGATTTAAGGCAGAATTCTACTAGATCTTCAAAAGATACCTGATACCAACACTCTTCAAAATATTCCATAATGTAGAAAAGGAAGGAACACTACCTATTCCATTCTATGAAGTCATTATTGCTCTGATACCTAAACCACACAAGAATCAAACCAAAACCAGACCTTTAGACCAATCTTTCTAATAAATATTACTGGAAAAAAATTCAATAAAATTCTTGCAAACTAAAGCAAAGAAAACATCAAGATCATCATTCACCATGATCACGTAGGCTTAATCCCATTGATGCAAGGTTACT
Source organism: Mus pahari (assembly GCF_900095145.1). Taxonomy (NCBI): domain Eukaryota; kingdom Metazoa; phylum Chordata; class Mammalia; order Rodentia; family Muridae; genus Mus; species Mus pahari. The sequence continues at coordinate 9,705 of NW_018392639.1, read as the reverse complement.
TCACTATAAAAAATTCCATTAACATAATCTACTATATACAAAAGCTCAAAACATATGACCATCTCCTTAGATTCAGGAAAAAAAAATTTGAAAAAAATGCAACATAACTTCATGTTAAAAGGATTGAAGAAATCAGGAATTAAAGGGCAAATATATAATCTTGACAAAAAGCAATTTCTGTAAACCAACAGCCAATATCAAATAAATGGAAAGATACTCTAGGAAATCCTTCAAAAATCAGGGACAAGAAAATGATACCCAGTCTCCCCATATCTAGTCAATATAATATTTGAAGTGGTAGATAGAACAATAAGACAACAAAAAATGACAAAGGGATACAAACTGACATAAAAGAAATATCACTATTTTTGCAGATGAAATGGTAGTATACGTAAGTGACCTCAGAAGTTCTACCTGAGGACATCTCTAGATGAAAGCCAACTTAGTAAAGTGGAAGGATAAAAAATTAACTCAAATAAATAAGTAGACTTCCTTTATACAAATGATAAACAGGCTGAGAAGGAAATTAGGGAAACAACTCCCTTCACAATAGCCACTAATTATATAATCATATATTGGGATAACTGTAATCAAACAAATGAAAGACCTATATGATCATAACATCAAGTCTCTCAAGACAGAAAGCTAAGAAGATCTCAGAAAATGGAGAGATCTCCCATGGTCAATACAATCTGCAACTAATCCCAACATACTTCTTTGAAGACATGGAAAGAGCAATTCTCAAATTCATCTGGAAAGACAAAAAAAAAAAAAATAGCGAAGATGATTCTTTATAATAAAGGAACTTCTGAGGGACTTGCCATCGCTGACCTCAAGCATTACTACAGAGGAATCATAATAAAACTGCATAGTATTGACACAGTGATAGACACTTTTATCAATGGAATAGAATTGAAAACACAGAAATAAAACCACACACTTAAGGACACTTGATCTTTAACAAAGAATCCAAAGAATACAGTGGAAAAAAGAAAGCATCTTCCATAAATGGTGCTGGTCTGAATGGTTGACTGTATGTATAATAATGAAAATAGTCCCATATTTGTTGCCTTGCACAAAGCTCACATGCAAGTGGATCAAGATCCTCAACATAAAATCAGATACACTGAATCTAATAGAAGAGAGAGTGGGAAAGAACCTTCCACTCATTGGCACATTGGGAAATTTCCTAAAGAATACTCTAATAGCTAANGCTCTAAGATGAAGAATTGATAGATAGACCTTGGGTACAATCTCAGCAGACAGTCCCATGGTCCTTAGAGGAGAGGAGTCTGAACTACTGGATGCCGTAACATGCCCAGGATCTTAGGAGTACCAAAAAGAAAATCACAGCATCTGCTCCAACACCACTGGGAGTAACTGGGACCAGCAGATTCCGGAGACGGAGGAAAACTGCCATACCAGTGACTCAGATTCCTGCTGGTCCACGTCACTTTACCTTGGGCACTATCTTAGCAGATACTCTCAAGGTCCCCAGAGGAGAACACTCTCCAATCCTGGGCACTCTAACATGCACAGTATCTTAGGATTCCAGGATCCCAGGATACCAAGTGTTTAGCCATACAAGGATCTCAGGGTCTCAGAAGCAGTTTTACTCCCAGGAACTCTGACACACCAAGAATCTCAGGATCACAGGATCCTGGAGTCACAGAATCACAGAATCACAGAAAAACAGACTCAGAGGAGTTCTAACTCAACTGGGAATACAGAAAAGCTCCAATCAGATATAGTGAGGGCAGGGAGCTCTTGAGATTATCAGATGGCAACAGGCCAGCATAAGAACAGAAGCAGCAGAAACCAAGGTTACTTGGCATCATCAGACATATTTCTCCCACCATAAAGTCCTGGATGTACCACCACATCAGAAAAGCAATATATGCATCTAAAGTCACTTTTCAGGATGATGATGAAAGGCTTTAAGAAGGACATAAATAACTCCCTTAAAGAAGTACAGGAGAACACAGGTAAACAAGGAGAGATCCTTAAAGAAGAAACAAACACAAAAATATCTTAAAGAATTACAGGGAAACACAACCAAACAGGTGAAGGAATTGAACAAAACCATCAAGGATATAAAAATGTAAGTAGAAACAATAAACAAATCACAAACTGAGACAACCCTGGAGACAGAAAATCTAGGAAAGAGATCATGAGTCATAGAAGCAAGTATCACCAGCAGAATACAAGAGACAGAGGAGAGAATCTAAGGTGAAGAAGACATCAAAGAAAACATTGACAAAACAAAGAAAATCAGAAATATAAGAAGATCATAACCCAAAACATCCAGGAAATCCAGGACACAATGTGAAGACCAAACATAAGGATAATGGGAATAGAAGAGAGTGAAGATTTCCAACTTAAGGGACAGTAAACATTTTCCACAAAATTATAGAAGAAAACTTCTCTAACCTAAAGTAAGAGATGCCCATGAATATAAAATAAGCTTACAGAATCCAATTAGATTGGACCAGAAAAAAATTCCCCCACCACAGAATAATCAAAACACCAAATGAACAAAAATAGAAAGAATATTAAAACAGTAAGGGAAATGATCTTCTAACAGACAAAGGCAGACTTTTTAGAATTACACCAGCCTTCTCTCCACAGATGATGAAAGCCAGAAGATCCTGTGCAGATGCCATACAGACCCTAAGGGAACAAAAATGCAAGCATATGCTACTATACACAGCAAAACTCCCAATAACAAAGATGGAGAAACCAAGGTATTCCATGAAAACACTAAAATTACACTATACCTTTCAACAAATATAGCATTTCAAAGGATTGTAAAGGAGAAACTCCAACACAAAAAGGGAAATTATGGCCTAGAAAAAGCAAGAGAGTTATCCTTCACCAAACCTAAAAGATTATAGCCACATGAACAGAATTCCTACTCTAACAACAAAAGTAAGAGGAAGCAACAATTTCTTTTCATTAATATCTCTTAATAAAAATGATTCAGTTCCTCAATAAAAATATATAGGGTAAAAGACTGGGTAAAAGACAGGTCCCAGTACATTCTAGTATACATGAAAACCACCTCAAAGACAAAGAGAGACACTACCTCAGATTAAAAGGTTGGAAAACAATTTTTCANACAACTGCTTCCAAGAATCAAGCAGGAGTAGCCATTCTAATATCTAATAAAATTGACTTCTGACATAAAGTTTTCAAAAAACATAAGGAGGCACCCTTAATTATGATCAATAGTAAAATAAACCAGTATGAACTCTCAATTCTGAACATCTATTCTCCAAATGCAAGGGCACCCATATTCATAAAAGAAACCATAGGAAGGCTCTAAGGACAAGTTGCACTGCACACAATAATAGTGGAAGACTTCAACACCCACTCTTATCAATGGAAAGATCATAGAAACAGTGACTGAACAGAGAAACAGTGCAACTAATGGACGTTATGGAACAAATGGATTTAACAGATATTTATACAACATTTTATCCTAAAATAAAAATGAAATATATTGCTCTCAGCACTTCCTGGTATATACTCAAAAACTGATCATATAATTGCTCACAAAACAGACCTCAAGGGATACAAGAAGATTGAAATAATCCCGTGCATCCTATCAAATCACCACAGACTAAGGCTGATCTTTAATAACAAAATAATGGAAAGGCCACAAAAACGTGGAAGGTGAACAACACTCTACTCAATGATAAATTGGTCAAGACTGAAATAAAGAAAGACATTAAGGACATTTTAGAATTTAAAGAAAATG
>NW_018392639.1:0-4710 GCF_900095145.1 Mus pahari | reverse complement strand
ACTATTTGCAGATGATGATAGCATAGTTAAGTGACTCCAAAAATTCCACCAGAGTCTCCTAAACATGATAATCAAATTCAGAAATGTAGCTGGATATAAAATTAACTCAAACAAATCAGTGGCCTTCCTCTATACAAAGGATAAACAGGTCTAGAATGANATTAGGGAAACAACACCCTTCACAATTGTCACAAATAATATAAAATACATTGGCGTGACTCGAACAAAGCAAGTGAAAGATCTGTATGTTAAAGACTTCAAATCTCTTAAGAAAGAAATCCAAGAGAATCTCAAAAAATGGAAAGATTTCTAATGTTTATGGATTCTCAGGATTAATATAATAAAAATGGCCATCTTACCCAATACAATCCACACATTCAATGAAATTCCCATGAAAATTCCAATTCAATTCTTCAGAGAGTTAGAAAGAGCAATTTGCCAATTCATCTGGAATAACCAAAACATAGGATATCCAAAGAAATTCTCAACAATAAGAAAACTTCTAATGGAATCACCATCCCTGACCTCAAGCTATACTATAGAGCAGTTGCAATAAAAAAAAAAAATTGAATGGCATTGATATAGAGAAAGGCACGTAGAGAAATGGAATAGAATTGAAGACCCAGGAATTAACCCACAGTATTATGGTCACTTGAACCTTCACAAAGGAGCTAAAAACATCTAGTGGAATAAAAGACAACATTTTGAAAAAAATGGTGCTGACTCAACTAGTAGTGAGCATATAGAAGGATGTAAATTGATCCATTCTTATCTCCTTGTAGAAAGATCAATTCTAAGTGTATCATAGAACTCCACATAAAACCAGAAACACTGAAACTTATAAAGGAGAAAGTGGAGAAAAGACTCCAAGATATGTGCACAGCAGAAATATTCCTGAACAGAACACACATGGCTTGTGCTGTAAATCAATAGTCAACAAATGGGACCTCAGAAAGTTGCAAAGCTTCTGTTAGGCAAAGGACACTGACAGTAAGATAAAAAGGCAACCAGCAGATTGGAAAAATATCTTTTCCGATCCTAAATCCAAAAGAGGGCGAATATCTAATATAAACAAGAACTCAAAAGTTAGACACCAGAGAAGCAAATAACCCTGTCAAAAAATGGGGTACAAATCTAAACAAAGAATTCTCAACTTAGGAATAATAAATGGATGAGAAGCACCTAAAAAAAGGTTCAAAATCCTTTGTCATAATCGAAATGCAAATCATAACAACCCTAAGATTCTACCTCACAAGAGTCAGACTGAGCACCACTCTGGAAATCAGTTTGGCAGGTCTTCAGAGAATTGGTCATAATACTATCTGAGGACCAAGCAATACTACTGGGCATGCACCCAGAAAATATACCAACATGTAATAAAGACAACATGTAATAATGAATAATATATTCACAGCAGTCTTATTTATAATAACTAGAATCTGGAAAGAACCCACATATCCCTCAACAGAAGAATAAATACAAAATATGTGATACATTATACAATGGAGTACTACTGAGCTATAAAAAATGAATTTATGAAATTCTTAGGCAAATGGATGATCTGGAAGATATCATCCTGAATGAGGTAACGCAATCACTAAAGAACACACATTATATGTACTCACTTACAAGTGGATATTAGCCCAGAATCTCAGAATACTCAAGATACAATTCACAAATTACATGAAATTCAAGAAGAAGGAAGACCAGTGTGTACTTGGAAGGACAAAATATCTATGGAAGGATTTTCAGAGACAAAATTTGGAGCAGAGACTGAATGAATTACCGGTCAAAGACTGCCCAACAAGGGATTCATCTCATATAAAATTACCAAACCCAGACACTATTGTGAATCCCAACAAGTGCTAGCTCGAAGGAGCCTGATATTGCTGTCCCTTGAGAGGCTAAGCCAGTGGCTGACAAATACAGAAGTAGATGTGTACATGAATCCATTAGACTGAACATGGGCTTCCCAATGAAGGAGCTAGATAAAGGACCCAAAGAGTTGAATGGGTTTACAACTCCATAAGAGGAACATCAATCTGAATTAACCGGTGTCCCCAGAGCAACCAGGGACTAAACCATCAACCAAAGAATGTACATGGTGGAAGTCATGGCTCCTGTTACATATGCAGGCAAGGATGGCCCAGTCAGTCATCAATGGGAGGAGAGGCCCTCCTGTGAATGCTCTATGCCCTAGAGTAAGGGAATGTCAGGGCCAGGAAGCAGGAATAGGTAGACTGCTGTGCAGCAGGAGAGGCTACAGNATNAAGAAANGGNGCTTTCAGATNAGACCAAGAAATGGGACATNATTTGAAATGTAAATAAAGAAAATATCTAATAAAATGTTTTAAAAAGCAATTATTAAATGTACCCTCACGAAACTGGAAAGCTTCTGAAAGGCAAAGAACATAGTGAATAAGAAAAATCAGCAACTGGCAATTGCTGTGCTGACCTGCTAGGTCATTCAGCAGCTGGTCGTTTCACCTTCCAGGTTTTTGAGTAAACAAGGTGTCTAAACATTGAAAGAGATAATTCGTAGGAGCAGTCTCAAGGCCTGAACAGGGGTGTCTGCCCAGGAGCAGTCTCTAGGCCAGAACCATCACCTGGCACCTTCCCCACCCGAGGAGGGGTGTCTGCCCTGGAGCAGTGTCAAGGCCCGAACCAGTAGGCAGGCCATCTTTGCTCAGGTGCACTCCCAGGGAGGGGGCAGACTGCATAAGGGACACAGCTTCTGGGAAGGATCCCATTTCTGTCTCCAGTCACCCGGCACCTTTCCTGCCCAAGGAGGGGTATCCACCCAGGAGCAGTCTCAAGGCCTGAGCCTGAAGGAGAGCCATCTTTGGTCCGGTACACTCCCTGGGATTGGGTGGCCTACAGAAGGGACACAGCTTCTGGGAAGGGTCCCATTTCTGGTTCCAATCACTTGGCACCTATCGCACTCGAGGAGGGGTGTCTGCCCTGGAGCAGTCTCAAGGCCTGAAACTGAAGGAGAGCCATCTTTGCTCCAGTTCACTTAGGCAAAAGTCTGTGCTAGCAAGAGTGTGGACAACAGAAGCTACACAGCTTTGGGACAGACAGAAGCAACCTAACTTCTGGGACAGACCTTGTTTTGGGTTCCAGAACTTTGGGTACCTTCCTCTGCCGGGGCAGGTGAGAGAGTTATATTGTTTCCAGGGTCCTTCAGTGGCTAGTCTGTGCAGGTGAGCGAATAAAGTACAGAGGTAACACATCTTCTGTGACAGGACCCATTTTGGGCCTACATCTTCAGCAAGGAGGCAGATCTGAACTCCAGGCCTCTGTGCACCTTCTCTGATAGAGGAGAGCTTCCCTGCAGAGAGTAATCTGAACACTGAGACCCAGGAGACAGCTGGACTCCCAGGACTGCTGACAGAGGCTAACAGAATCACAGGAGGAACAAGCTCCAACCAGAGACAAGTATAACAACTAACTCCAGGGATCACCCAATGGTGAAAGGCAAACATAGGAATCTTACTAACAGAAACCAAGGCAACTCACCATCTTCAGAACCTAGCACTGCCACCTCAGTCAGTCCTGAATACCCCAACACTCCTGAAAAGCAAGAATTGGATTTAAAAGCATACCACATGATACTGGTAGAAAACTTGAAGAAGGTCAGAATTAAAAAATGCAGGAGAATGCCGCTAAAGAGATACAAGTCCTTAAAGAAAAATGGGAGAATACTTCTAAAGAGGTAGAAGTCCTTAAAGAGAGAGAGGAGAACAGTACCAGTGATGGAAATGAACAAAAACATCCAAGACTTAAAAAGGGAAATAGAAGCAATAAAGAAAACCCAAAATGTGACAATTATGGAGATAGAAACCATAGGAAAGAAATCAGGAACCATAGATGTGAGCATCAGCAATAGAACACAGGAGATACAAGAGAGAATCTCAGCTGCAGAAGAGTCCATAGAGAAGATGGGCACAACAATTAAAGAAAATTCAAAATGCAAAAAGATCCTAACTCTAAACCCCCATGAACTACAGGACACAATGAGAAGACCAAACCTTTAGATAATAGGAGTAAATGAGAATGAAGATTTTCAACTTAAAGGGCCAGCAAATATCTGCAACAAAATTATAGAAGAAAACTTCCCGAATCAAAAGAACGAGATGCCCATGAACATAAAAGAAGCCTACAGAACTCCAAATAGACTGGACCAGAAAAGAAATTGCTCGTGACACATAATAATCAGAACAATAAATGTACTACATAAAGATAGAATATTAAAAGCAGCAAGGGAAAAGGGCCAAGTAACATATAAAGCAGGCATATTAGAATTACACCAGACTTCTCACCAGAGACTATGAAAGCCAGAAGATCCTGGACAGATGTGATACAGACTCTCAGAGAACACAAAGGCCAGCCAAGGCTACTATACCCAACAAAACTCTCAATTACCATATATGGAGAAACCAACATATTCTATGACAAAACAAAATTCACACAATATCTATCCATGAATCCAGCCCTTCAAAGGATAATAATGGGAAAGCATCAAAACAAGGAAGGAAACTCCATCCTAGAAAAACTAAGAAACTAATCCTTCAACAAACCTAAAAGAAGACAGCTGCAAGAACATAATCCCGAATTTAACAACAAAAATAACAGGAAGCAATTACTTTTCTTTAATTTCTCTTAACATCAATGGACTCAATTCCCCAATAAAAAGACATAGACTAATAG
>NW_018392638.1:1791-8064 GCF_900095145.1 Mus pahari | reverse complement strand
GATATGGGACTGTTTAGATCATTGATCTGATTCTGATTTAATTTTGGTAACTGGTATCTGTCTAGGAATTTGTCCATTTCATATAGGTTTTGCCAGTTTTGTTGAGTATATGCTTTTGTAGTAGGATCTGATGATATTATTGATTTCCTCAGATTCTGTTGTTATATATCCCATTTCATTTCTGATTTTGTTAATTATGATACTGTCCCTGTGCCCTCTAGTTAGTCTGGCTAAGTGTTTATCTATCTTGGTTTTTTTTCTCAAAGAAAAAGCTGCTGGTTTGGTTAATTCTTTGTACAGTTATTTTTGTTTCTATTTCATTTATTTCAACCCTGAATTTGATTATTTTGTGTGCTGTACTCTTTTTGGGTGTATTTGCTTCCTTTTGTTCTAGAGCTTTTAGTGTGCTGTCAAGCTAGTGTATTCTCACTCTAGTTTCTTTTTGGAGGCACCCAGAGCTGAGTTTTCCTCTTCAGACTGCTTTCATTGTGTCCCATAAGTTTGGGTATGTTTTGGGTTCATATTCATTAAACTCTAAAAAGTCTTTAATTTCTTTCTTGACCAAAGTATCATTGAGTAGAATGTTGTTCAGCTTCCACGTGAATGTTGACTTTCTATTATTTATGGTGTTATTGAAGATCAGCCTTAATCTGTGGTGATCTGATAATCCTATGCATGGTATAATTTCAATATTTTTGTATCTGTTGAGGCCTGTTTTATGATCAATTATACGGTCAATTTTGGAGAAGGTACCATGAGGTGCTGAGAAGAAGGTATATCCTTTTGTTTTAGGATAAAATGTTCTTTAGATATATGTTAAATCCGTTTGTTTTATAACTTCTGTAGTTTCAATGTGTCTCTGTTCAGTTTATGTTTTCAGGATCTGTCCATTGATGAGAGTCTCCCAGTATTATTGTGTGAGGTGCAATGTGTGCTTTGAACTTTACTAAAGTTTCTTGAATGAATGTGGCTGCCCTTGCATTTGGAACATAGGTATTCAGAATTGAGAGTTCATCTTGGCAGATTTTACCTTTGATGAGTATGAAGTGCCACTCTTTGTCTTTTTTGATAACTTTGGGTTGGAAGTCGATTTTATTTGATTTTAAAATGGCTACTCCAGCTTGTTTCTTCGGATCATTTGCTTGGAAAATTGTTTTCCAACCTTTTACTCTGAGGTAGTGTCTATCTTTGTCCCTGAGGTGGGTTTCCTGTAAGCAGCAAAATGTTGGGTCCTGTTTGTGTAACCAGTCTGTTAGTCTATGTCCTTTTATTGGAGAATTGAGTCCATTGATATTAAGAGATATTAAGGAAAAGTAATTGTTGCCTCCTGTTATTTTTGTTGTTAGAGTTGGGATTCTGTTCTTGTGGCTGTATTCTTTTAGGTTAGTTGAAGGATTACTTTCTTGCTTTTTCTGGAGCGTAATTTCCATCTTTGTGTTGGTGTTTTCCATTTATGATCCTTTGAAGGGCTGGATTTGTGGAAAGATATTGTATGAATTTGGCTCTGTCATGGAATACTTTGGCTTCTCCATTTATGGTAATTGAGAGTTTTGTTGGGTATAGTAGCCTGGGCTGGCATTTGTGTTCTCTTAGGGTCTGTATAACATCTGTCCAGGATCTTTTGGCTTTCATAGTCTCTGGTGAGAAGTCTGGTGTAATTCTAATAAGTTTACCTTTATATGTTACTTGATCTTTTTCCCTTACTGCTTTTAATATTCTATCTTTATTTAGTGCATTTGTTGTTCTGATTATTATGTGTTGGGAGGAATTTCTTTTCTGGTCCAGTCTATTTGGAGTTCTGTAGGCTTCTTGTATGTTCATGGGCATCTCTTTCTTTAGGTTAGGGAAGTTTTCTCTATAATTTTGTTGAAGATATTTTCTGGCCCTTTAAGTTGAAAATCTTCATTCTCATCCATACCTCTTATCCCTATTATCCCTTCTCATTGTGTCCTGAATTTCCTGGATGTTTTGAGTTAGGATCTTTTTGCATTTTGCATTTTCTAATATTGTTGTTTCAATGTTCCCTATGGAATCTTCTGCATCTAAGATTCTCTCTTCCATCTCTTGTATTCTATTGCTGATGCTCGCATGTATGGTTCCTGATTTCTTTCCTAGGAATTCTATCTCCAGAGTTATCTCCCTTTGGGTTTTCTTTATTGTTTCTACTTCCATTTTTAGATCTTGGATGGTTTTGTTCAATTCCATCACCTGTTTGGTTGTGTTTTCCTGTAATTCTTTAAGGGATTTTTGTATTTCTTCTTTAAGGACTTCTACCTGTTTAGCAGTGTTTTCCTGTAATTCTTTAAGGGATTTTTGTGCTTCCTCTTTGAGGCCTCCTAACTGTTTAGCCATGTTCTCCTGCATTTCTTTAAGTGAGTTATTAATGTCCTTAAAATCCTCAACCAGCATCATGAGATTGGTTTTAAATCTGAATCTTGCTTTTCAGGTGTGTTGGGGTATCCAGGACTCTCTGTGGTGGGAGTGCTGAGTTCCGATGATGCTGAATGGTCTTGGTTTCTGTTCGTAAGATTGTTATGTTTGCCTTTCACCATCTGGTAATCTCTGGCATTTGTTGTTATAGCTGTCACTGGCTAGAGTTTGTTTCTCTTGTGATTCTGTTAGCCTCAGACAGCACTCCTGGCAGTCCAACTTTTTCCTGAGTCTCAGTGGTTAGAGTACTCTGTGCAGACAAGTGCGCAGAGGTCTGGCTTCCTGGCTGAAGATGAAGGCCTGAAAGGGACCCTGTCCCAGAAGCTATGTCTCTCTGCTGCCTGCTTGCTCTCCTGCACCGACTGGTCTCTTTTGGACCTGGGATACAAGATCCAAATTATCTTCTTACCACATCATCTTGGTGCTTTAATCTCCTCTTGCCAGCTTTCATCAAGTCTCTCTCATAGATGATGTGTTCCTATCTTAAGTTAAATATAGCTGGCAGTAATGTAAGGAGAATCAAGTGATTCTTCATAATCTAGCCTGCATAGAGACTCTTAAATTTGTTCTTCTGTCCCACCCCAGCTATGAGTATATCCTTTCTGATTTACTCATTAAGCAATTGCTTGTTGGTTGCCTATGCCTGTGAAAGTCCAGTAAATCTAGACATCTGCAATTGTCATCTTCTTAGTTGGTGTATGTGATTTGAACTGATCCCATTCCTTTTCTAGGCAAAAAACACATTGTCCAATGTTTTTCCTGTGGAGGATGTATGGAGAATTGGGCAGAAGGTGATGACCCAATAGAAGATCACACCAAGTTTTTTCCCAAGTGAGGAAACTGACTTCTCTTGACTATGAATGCGCCTCAACTGTTGTTCCCTCATTGTCCACGTCTTACCTGTGGATGGTCTCTGTCCACCCTTCTGTTTCCTCTGTGAAGGACACATCCTTATGTCTTTGTCCCTTGCTTTCATGACACTCTCCCTTTCTAGGTTTTTTCTCTTCATTGTTTCATCTTGGTTTTTGTTGGGTCAACCTACCAACTTTTAAAGACAGGGTCTCTCTATGTAGCCCAAACTATCATAGAGATGCTAACTAGCCCAGGTAGGACTTTAACCCATGACCCCCCTCCCTCAGCCACCCAAGTGCTGCTATGACTGAGGGGTGCCACCATATCTGGAAATCCCGTGCCTTTCTGATCATTTTCATTACAAACTACTCTTCCTCTTCTCTGTCTGGACCCCTTTAGTGTTTTCTGTTTCTGCTGTCTGAGACTTCCCGAGTGGCTTTCTTTTCCCAGTGCTGGGGACAGAAGCATGACTTGGGCACACTAGGCAATCCCTGACTATTGACTTACTCTTGCCCCCTTTTCTGCCCTTCTTTAAGGTTATTTTCCTTTCTCTTCCACACACAAGACAATTCTAGAAATGTTCAGTTGCAGAATTAAAGTTGATATTTTATTTAGTAATTAGAATCTTCAAAGATAAAGTTAATGTGTGCAGATTGAAAAGTGGTTCTTTCTGAGCACAGGGGTCTATGCATGGAATCCTAACTCTCTGAAACATGAGGGAAGAAAACTAGTTTTCTTATATGTTAATTGCTTTAATATGATTCATCCTAAAATAAATCTGTTTAAAAATCCTGTACTTGTAATTAAGAAACAAGAGACTTTTGCTCTGGTATCCCTTGGAAGGCATGAAAATATGCAAGTGTGTTGATGTCTGCAGTCTCTGTTCAGCTCTGCAGAAGAGTTCTTTGTGCATCGAGTGCTTACCTAAAATTCATGTAAACTGATGTAAGTCTAATTAGTGATCTTTAAAATATAAAGTTTTAAGTCATTATCTGGTCTTGAGATAAAATGGTAATAATATTACCAATGATGAAAAATATTCTCTTAAAAATGTCTTATTAGTGTACATTAATTATATCAGTAATGATATTTTCATATATGTACATTATGACCTTTACGTATGTATGTATGTATGTATGTATGTATGTATGTATGTATGTATTAGGGTTTTACTGCTGTGAGCAGACATCGTGACCAAGGGAACTCTTATAAGGACAACATTTAATTGGGGCTGGTTTTACAGGTTCAGAGGTCCAATCCAGTATTATCAAGGTAGGAGCATGGCAGTATTCAGGCAGGCCTGGGGCTGGAGGAGCTGAAAGTTTCACCTCTTGTTCTGAAGGCAGCTAGGAGAAGACTGGCTTCCATGGAGCTATGTCAAGGATCTTATAGCTCACACCCCCCCCAGGGACACACCTACTCCAACAAGACCCCATCTCCTAATAGTGCCACTTTCTGTGCCAAGCATATACAAACCATCACAATGTATACATAATATGACATAGGTACATATATTAGAGACTACAACAGTCATGTTCAACACCATCCTCCCATTACCCTATCTTATTTGCCTCTAGATCCCCTTGGTCCTTTTTCTTCTAAATCACATATTTCAGATTAGCCCAGGGCTACATAGCAAGACTTATCCTCCAGATAGATAGATAGAAGATAGATAGATAGATAGATAGATAGATAGATAGATAGATAGATAGATAGATAGATAGATGGAACATTTTCATCTAATCTTGAAGGTAGAAAATGATTGACAGAACTGGCCACTTAGTTTTTTTTTCCTTTTATTTACATCCTTAAGTATTAGATTTTATGTGCATGGATGTTTTTTCTGTGAGTGTATCTGTGCACATCTTTCACGCCTTGTGTCCACAGAGGTCAGAGAGGGCCTCAGATCCTCTAGAACTAGAGCTGCAGGAGGTTGTGAGCTGTGTGATAAGGGTGTTGGGAACCAAGCCTGAGCCCTCTGCGGGAGCACTAGGTCTTCTTCCGCTGAGCCACTTTTCCAGGCCCCTTTTTTCTTTTTATTTGGAAGTAGTATGCAGGAAATTGTTGAGAACACAGGGACCTTCTTCCTAATCCCTGGGATGGTAAATTGGGCTGCAATCTAGTTGTATTTAACCTTAGTCTAGAATCTATCAACGGACTCTTGTTTTCATTACAAACAGCATGCTGTTATGAGTACCTAATGTATTTACACATCTGGTTTAAAGGACAATAACAGTAAAGGGCCTGTGAGGCTAGGCTATGGAACGCTCACAAGCAGTTCTTGGCAAGTGTCTTCTTGGCATCATCAGTAGTGTAACTCAACAAATTTATCTAAGACAAACCAATAAAGTACATGTCAGTCCTTAGCAAAGAATAGAGAGACAGAGGGAACCAAACCAGTGCTCAGTGCTCCTCTCCCACTGTCTGTGGGGTCATATTTATATTCCTTTATCATGTGTCCTTTTGCATGTTTGCAATATCCAAACATCCTTTTACCTGTGTCTGCCACAGGAAAACATTCTTTCAACTGTCTGCTTTAGCAAGACATCCTTTCACCTATGTGCCCCAGCAAAACATCCTTTGACATTAACCGACTTTCCAAACAAACCAGAACTTTCCTCTTCACCCTAGTGATCTCCTTGTGTCTGCTCCCACAGTGTTGGTTACTATTTTTATTCTTTGAGCTCATCTTAGCTGGATTCATGGACAGACAATAACTCTGTACTAATCCCAACACACTCCCCAAATACTCTTAATATTACTTTACAAACAATATTCATTATGTTACTGNAAGCCACAGACTGAATGTTTATACAGTGCAGCCCTGACAGAGTCACTGAAAATGTTAGCTTTCTACTTCATTCTTGGCCCTGAATCTTCATGTTTTATTAAAAGCTAACTGCATGGAACCATTTNATGACTTTTCTCTCCTCTGCATAGCTGTGTGTTTCTCCAAACCCTGAAGTCCTCTGCAGAAGTGATTCCAGCCCT
>NW_018392638.1:0-1716 GCF_900095145.1 Mus pahari | reverse complement strand
CAGTTGTTGATTGTAAATGTATCATATTTAGGGAAATTCTACAAGTATCTAAGAAGCACTCTCAAGTGATAAGTGTAGACAGGGACTTCACAGTGAATGAGGGTGACCCAATATTTAACTTCATGAAACACAGAGTCTACACCTTCTCCTGAAATTCTTTCAGCCTTATTTCTGATGAACATCCAGACTACCTGGACCCGGTCTTCAATCTCTGGAGGGCAGTAGGCTTGACTTCTTACTTCTTTTTAAATGTGCAAGGCAAGTTTCTCTTTGGTTAAAAAAAATTTGGGGGGGGGGAGGGAGTTCTCACTGTTTAACTCAGGCTGACTTTGAACTTGCTATTTTCAAATTCCAGAATGTCTGGGATTTGCAATCCTTCTTCTTTAACCTTCCAAATGCTGGAATTTTTGAGTGTGTGCCACCCTTCCTATTTGATTTTTTGTTCTTTACTTGAATCGAGGAAATCAATCCCAAAGTCTTATGCATGCTAGGCAAGGAATCTATGACTGAGCTACATCCCCGGCTCGCAGGTATGTGTCTTTAAGGAAAGCAAATGGGCAGCAAAATCATGAACTCAGATGACAGTCTAAGCCCTACCTGTTTCTCTTACATATAATCTGACTATTACTTCATTGGTGACACAAGTCGCCTCATATTGTCATAATGATAGGTATACTGGATTTCATTCCACAGACCAGAGAACAAACCTGGGCATGGGTCTCAAGCTGGGTAGTTATTGTTTGGCCACTCCCTCCATTTCTGCTCCTTTTTCCCTGCACATCATGTAGGCAGAACAAATTGTAGGTCAGAGATTTTGTGGCTAGTTAGGTGTCCCAGTCCCTCCATTGGAAGTCTTTCCTGGTTAGAAAACCAGTTCAGGCTTCATATCTCCCACTGCTTGGAGTCTTAGCTAGGGTACCCTCATAGATTTTTGGGAGTTTCTGTTGCCCTGGGTTTCTTCCTTATCCTAGAAATTTCTTGCTCTTTAACTCAATTGTCTCTAGAGTCCTGTTCCTCAGTCCTTCCCCACCCTGATCCCTCCTGTTCTGTCCTCACCCCTCCCTCATTCATCTCCCTCCTCATTGGCCCAAAGCATTTATTCTCTTTTCCCTCCTCAGTGTGATTAACATGACCCCACTTGAGTTCTCCTTGATATTTAGCTTCTGAGGGTCTGTGGACTGTAGAATGGTTACCATTTTCTTTATGGGTAATATCCACTTATGACACTATATACCATGTTTGTCCTTCTGGGTCTGGGTTACCTCACTCAGGATAATCTTTTCTAGTTTCATCCATTTGCCTGCAAGTTTCTTTATATTTTTGTTTTTAATAGCCGGGTAGTATTCCATTGTGTAAATGTACCACATTTTCTTTATCCATTCTTCCATTGGGGGACATCTAGGTTATTTCTAGTTTCTAACTCTTATGAATAAAGCTTCATGGTTGATCAAGTGTCCTTATGATACGATGGAGCATCCTTTGGGTATATGCCTAGGAGTGGTATATCATGGTCTTGAGGAAGATATATTCCTAATTTACTGAGAAACTGCCAAATTGATTTTTCAAGTGACTGTACAAGTTTGCATTCACACCAGTAATGAAGAAGCGGTCCCCCTTTGTCGCGCCTGTCGCTCCTGCCTGCAGGATAGAAGGACTACGACACGCAGAGATTCTTCCACAACTTCTTTATTCTCTTGCTTGCCGAAGCGAAAGGAC
>NW_018392637.1:1814-21716 GCF_900095145.1 Mus pahari | reverse complement strand
CTAAAGGAATGGGCCGGTATTGGTGGATTGGCACTGTGCTGTGTGCTCATCAGTGTCCTGGCCTTTTTGTGCATCTGTTGCATACAACATCAGCATTTCAGGGCTTAAGCTCTGTTGATACAAGCCTTTGCAGCTGTGGAGATAGGACAATCTCCTCAAGTGTGGTTTGGCATGCTAGAGAAGTAGTCAATAACGGGTAAGACTCCCTGGGCATGTTACCAACCTAAGACAGGGATCAGACCACTGCTGTCTGTCTCCTGTTGACAGGTAAGGAACATTGTTGTAGGGGGCAACCTAAGACAGGCATTCTTTCTGGCTAATTAAAGAATAAGGGGGAGATGTGAGGAGCGGGTTTGGCTGTGGCCCCTAGATGGCACCCGGGACTGCTGCCAAGTCTAACGGCTAACAACTGACATCCTCATATCCCTCAAGATAGCCACATCCGTTAAACTGCACTGCACAGATGCACCACGACGAAAGATCAGATGAAGTGACAAATGTAGTCCTGAGCCAATGAACTGTGCCTAANGGAATGGGGTGATAGGGAGTGGACTAGAGGGTATAAAAGGGGATGACCGAGAGATCGAAGGGAGGGGGGATCGTTTTAGTGCACATAGTTATGTTCCTGAATAAACTGCTTTGAGAAGGACACTGGTTTCGTCTCTTCTTTTCTGCTGGTCTGAGACGGCAGTGATAGTAACCAATTGGAAGCACAAACAGACAAAAAAACTGTGGAGTTCATTCTACACTGGAAGACGACTCCTGAATATGAGGCCTGCCTTGGAGTGGTTGATGCACCCTGTTTCACGCTATTTGAGAAAGCCCCTCATTTACCCCTTGCTTTGAGCCTTCTCTACCCATGTTCCCTCCAACAAGCCAGTCTCCCCTCTACTGCCAGACGTGATCCTCCCACTCCAGCTGCCTCCATCCATTCTCTTTTTATTTCTCTTATAAAAGAAAACATTTCATTGGAGATGGCATACAGTTCCAAGGTTTAGTCCATTGTTATCATGGCAGGAAGCATGGAGGCACAAAGGCAGACATGGTGCTAGAGAAGGAGCTGAGAGTTCTACATCTTGATCAGCAGGCAGCAGAGACTGTGTGCCACTCTGGGTGTAGCTTGAGCACAGGAGACCTCAAAGCCCATCCCCACAGTGACACACTTCTTCCAACAAGGCTACATCTACTTGAACAAGGCCACACCTCCTAACAGTGACACTCCCTATGAGCCAGGCATTCTTTTGTTTGTCTGTTTCTTTGTTTATTAGATATTTTCTTTATTTACATTTCAAATGTTGTCCCCTTCCCTGGTTTCTCTTCCAAAAGTCCCCTATTCCTCACACCCTTCCCCTGCTCACCAAGCCACCCACTCCTGCTTCCTGGGCCTGGCATTCCCCTACACTGGGGCATAGAGCTTTAAAGCTGTTTTAGAAGCAAGTCTCTGGACAGCAACAGGAAGCAGGGCACTGGGACAGCAGGTCAGTTGAGCATCCCAGCAGATGAATCTTGTTGGAGCTGTACATTCTGCAATATATGAATCTCACAACCAAAATTTTAGTACCATGAAGATACTCGTATGGATTGTATAGAGTGCACAGATGAGTTAAGGATGAATTTTGTGCCTTGTTTGAGCAGGTGAAAGACAGGTTTTTTTATGAGTAATTTTCTCAATAACCAATTGTAATAAGTCTTCATTCATGTCATGTGAACAATGGCACGATGAACCTTTTACCTGTCCTGTTGGATTTTCTTGATATTTTATAGTTTTTCAGGGGGCTCCCCTATCACATCTGATCTATACTCTTACTCTGGAAGGGGTCCAAAGCCTATTCTCCTTTCCTGTAACACAAATTTGGAGTCTTTCTTTCAAAATAGCCTGCCCTTGCTCCAGTAACTGGAATTCATTGAACAGTTAGCTTGAGCTCAGAGGAATTATAATATAGCCACCAAACTCATAGCCATACTCATTTTGAAGAATAAAACCTTTTTTATACACATAGGGTTTCTCTGAGGAGATTTGGCTGTACTAGAACCCACTCTTCAGACAAGGTTGGCCTCAGACTTAAAGATCTTCCTGACTCTAGGGATTGAAGGAAGAAGCCACCACTGCCCAGTCAAGATCCACTTCCATTTTTTTAAGTTGAATTCCTGTATTTATTTATTTATTTATTTACTTATTAATTTCTTTTGCATATTGTTCAGAGTTTAGACACCTCCTATACCCCCAGTTCTTCACTCCCCACCTCCCATCCCTCCCCACACACCTTCTCCTCTTACCTTTCTCTTCAGAAAAGTGGAGGCCTCCCATGGCTATCAACAGGCCTTACCATATCAAAGTGCAGTCAGACTCCTTTTCCTACTGAGGCTAGAGCAGGCAGAGCAGTAGGAAGTGTGGTCCCCAAAGCAGGCCAGGGTCAGAGGCAGTCCATGCTCCTGCTGTTAGGAGTCCCACATGAAGACCAAGCTACACAACTGTTACACATGTCAGAGAGTCAGTCCTGTATTTGCTCCCTGGTTGTTGATTCGGTCTCTGCAAGCCCCTATGTCCCCATGTTAGTTAGTTGATAAGTTGGTTTTCTTGTGGTGTCCTTGACCCTTCTGGCTCCTACAATCCTTCCCCTCAATCATCCGCAGGATTCTCACAGCTCAGCCTAACATTGAGCTGTGGGTCTCTGCATCTGTTCCCATCAGTTGCTGGGTGAAACCTCTGTGATGAAGGTTTTGCTAGGCTCCTGTCCACAGTATAGCAGAGTATCATTAATATAGCCATCGGTAATAGAAGCGTGGGCTCCTCTAATGACTTGGGTCTCAAGCTGTGCCAGTCATTGGTTGGCTCATGCCTCCAATTCTGTTCATCTTCACCCCTGCACATTTTGTAGGCATGACATATTGTGGGTCTAAGGTTTTGTGGCTGGGTTGGAGTTCCAGTCCCTCCATTGGAAGTCTTTTCTGGTTACTGGAGATGCTATTCAGGTTCGGTATCCCCCACTGCTAGGAGTCTTAGCTAGGGTCACCACAAAAAATTCCTAAGACTTTCCATTGCCCTTGATATCTACCTCTTCCCGGAGATGTCCATGTCCCCCAACCCCATTCCAGTTGTCTCTCTGAGTACTGTCCTCCTTCAAACTCTCCCAACTGATCCCTCATATACTGGTCCCCATCTCACCCCTGTACAGTCCCCTCATCCATACACCACCCACGTACACTAACATTGTCTATTCCATTTCTCCTTCCCAGTGACTCCTGGATGTGTCCTTGTCACTGAGTGTTAATTTAACCAATTCCCCAATACACACTCCTCCTCTCCCCCTGCAAAATTTCCCAAAGCTCTTCCCTCTCAACAGCACTCACTCCCCCCAAGCCTTTCCACACCTCTACCTCACCCTCCATTCTTCCCTCATTCTGCAGTCCCCTCCCTCAAAGCTACCCATAATGCAGCAGGGAAGCAGGGAAACCTTGGTCAGCCTGAGACCTGAATCAGGAGACAGTGATGTCCACATGCAGTGATGTTGGGGCCAGATGTTGTCCTTACCTTTCTCTGTACAACCATGAAACCAACTTTCCCACTACACTATTTTTTTTTACTTTAAAAATGGTCACTAGAATTATGAAATAAAATAATTCTTTTGTAACAGCCTGTTGAATTTCTCTATACCACTACAAATACACTTTCATGTCCACTTATATTTTACCACAACAGCTCAGTTCTGTCTTCTTGGACCCTAGGCAGGCAGCTGTGATAGTTTGTATATGTTTAGCCCAGGGAGTGACATCATTTGGGGGGTGTGACCTTGTTGGAGTAGGTGTGTCACTGTGGGTGTGAGCTTTAATACTCTCACCCAAGCTGCCTGGAAACCAGTCTTCAACTAGCAGCCTTCAGATGAAGATGCAGAACTCTCAGATCCCCCTGCCCCATGACTGCCTGAATGATGTCATGTTCCTGCCTTGATGATAATGAACTGAACCTCTGAACCTGTAAGCCAGCCCCAGTTAAATGTTGTCCTTCTAAGAGTTGCCTTGGTCATGGTGTCTGTTCACATCAGTAACACCCTAACTAAGACAGAAGTCATACAGACCATACAAATAAGAGAATACCACTATGTTCCTATAAAACTTTATTAGTAGATACAGAAAATTGTGATTCTCACAATTTTTATACACCACAAAGTACTATTTGATATTTTACATGAAATATAAATATAAAATTACATTAAATATAAATAGTCACAAGACACACAAAAACAGTTTAATCCAATTTGAGTCAGAGTCGATTTTTCAATTCTCACTGGGAGAAAAAATTATTAATAAATTCTCAATATATTAAAAGATGAATGATTTAAATCGATAAAGCTGTCTATTTTTGCTGTCCTTGTTTTGTTTTACAGACTGAGGATTGCACCCAGGACTCCACAATGAGAGAGCTGAAGCCCAGGGCATGGAGCAACAGGAAGCTGAGAGGGCAGGCTGGGAGTGATGCCCTGGTTTGAAGCTTCACAGCCCACCCCAGTGATACACTTCATCAAGGACATGTGTCCCAGACCTACCCCAACACTACAGCCAACTGGAGGCGAACAATTCAAACTCTTCTATGCATGAGGGATGCTTTCATTCAAGTCAGGACACTTATCTACAAAGAGAGTTCCAAGCCAGCCTAGGTTATGTGAGATCTTCTCTTTAAAAAATAGAAAGATAGATAGATAGATAGATAGATAGATAGATAGATAGATAGATAGATAGATAGATAATAGACAACTAAACAGTAAGAAGCTAAAATACATGAGGTCAACCTTTATAAAATATGAATTACTTTTTTAGTTATATGTGTAATTCTGTAAGAGAGTGAGACTCAAATATAAAAATCAAAGAATTTATGTAAGCATCAAAGATAGATCTGATATGATGATAAGGCAGGTTCATGGAGATGGATGGACAGACAGGCCATTGTCCACTGAGAAATCCACTTTGAAGAACTATCTAGGATCCAGCAATCTCATCACCAGGAACAAATGTAGAAGACAGGAAGTCATGTGTCAGACATCTCTTCCCCCAGACTCACTACAACACTGGTCACAAGAGCCAAGACATAGAACAGACCTAGGTGCCCATGGCCAGATGAACAAATTAAACAATGCCCACTCAGCGCTTGGTCTGTTTCATGCCAAATGGCACAAAAACCTAATAAAATGCTATTTAACACAAAGAGGGAAATGCTTTCCCAGAGCTCAAAGCAGCCTGTTTTACACCACCTGACACAAAGCATGACCTCACTGCCACCACAGCCACAGCCTCAGCCACGGCCACGGCCTCAGAGTCAGACTAAAGAGCAGGGGTCAAGGTTCCAGGCCCTTCCAGGACCCCTGGGGGCTTTGGCCTGTGGCTTCTACACTCCCACAAGAGCCACACTGACGACTCAGGCAGTGGTCCACACTATGGGAACAGAGAGTTCCTGCCCTGCTGGAGGAATGAAGATTCTTCCCCCTGTTTGCCCTCCCCTTGTTCCTCCCCTTCCTCCTCCAGTTCTCCCTCCCTCCCCTCAGGCACACATGGCATGGAGCTGATAATCATTGAAACATTTCCAGTCCTAAGCCTGAAGTATGGAAAAAGAGTCCCAGAGAAGGAAGCCTCATGGAAGGAGAACATGTGGGACATGTCACTCATGTTATAGAAGGAGAGGTCACCTTCAGTGTAGTCCACAAACACCCCCACACTCTGTGGAGCTTGCCTGACAGATAATAAAGCCCACCTATAGTCCATAGAGGCCCAGTATCTTCTCCAAGACCTGCCCACAGTCCAAAACCCCTTACCTGGAGACTCAAAATAAAAGTCTTTCCTGTCCACACCATCCCTACAGACCCCCAGAGTCCACTCGCTGTTGTCACCATTCCTTAGCTTCACCTCCCAGTAATGTCTTCCAGAAGAGATGCCTCTGATGCCTAACACACTGGAGGGGTCACACAATTTCCTACAAGAATCCTTCCGGGTCACACTCAGTTTATCCTGGGAGATGGCAAGGTTGGGATGGGCAGAGGCTGGATCCAGAGTGAAAGTCCCTGTAGAGAGAGTCACCAATCACAAGAGGTCAGGTCCAGTACCCAGAAAAGGCTACAGCTATCCCCACATCCATCTCAAAACCTCTTAGCTTCTATTAGGGGGTTAAGTTCTTCACATAAGAAGAGCGTTGTGGCTCAAACTGAGATCTTGCAAGCAGGGGGAAGGAAGAAAATGCAAATTAAGGGTGACAAGATAACAAGGCACTTGAGAGGAAGACCAGCTTAGGTACTGTCAGCCCTACCATCCACATCACTGAAGCCATCAACACCTGAGTTACCACAGAGAAGAGGAGAGACCAGAGCCATGGCATGCACAGGAGGAGTGTCCCTAAGGAACACAGAGTCACTCACAGGCCTGGAAGTGTTCCTT
The DNA here is from genome assembly GCF_900095145.1 of Mus pahari. NCBI lineage: Eukaryota > Metazoa > Chordata > Mammalia > Rodentia > Muridae > Mus > Mus pahari. Next base: position 15,296 of record NW_018392637.1, on the reverse strand, counting down.
GCGCCAATCTACAAGAGAAATAAAGATCATGTGAGGGGTTTCAGAGACTATACCCATCTGGTCAACAACTGTCTTCAGAAACAGACTTTCTGGAGTTCTGAACTGGTAGCTGGGGGGACAGTATGCTTGTCACACACACACAGGAGAGAGTCATACACATAAAAACACACATACACACACATTCATACATACACACATGAACAGAGAAAGACATACATATAACACACACATATACACACACAAGGAGAGATACACATAAAATCACACATATTTACACACACATACATACACACATAAACAAAGAGAAGACCAGAACACACACATACACACACGGATACACTGAGAGGGAGAGAAATACACACATAAAATCACACACACACACACACACACACACACACACACACAAACACACACAGGGAGAGAGATACACATAAAAAACACATACACACACACATCTGCTATAGACCTCCAGTAAAGACTTGAAGAGTGAGACCTGACACCCATCCCTAGTAAAGGCAGAGAAGCATCCTCTCACTGCACCTTGTCAGGTCCCAGACCTGTAGCATCCTGGAAACTACACATCCTTGAATCAGAACTTTTCCAAGTATGGGAGGGACAGAGATGACGCAGGAGGCTGGTGAGTTTGAAAGCTCATAAGCGTTGTGAGGAGCTAGAGACAAGCCTGAGCCACACAGTAAGATGCTGTCTGAGAAAGCAACAGCTTGGATGGTGCTCTACAGTACAGAGCCTGCAAGGCTGAGTGCTTGATCTTACAGAACAACAAGCAAACGAAAATCCAGGACCACTTGGTGGTCTTGCAGAAGACGTGGCTTCAGGTCCCAACCATCACATGAACGCTCATGACCATCTGTAACGCAGTTCCAGGAGACTTACACCTGGACTCCAAGGGCACTAGACATACAGGTTGCACACAGACACACATTCACAAAAAACACTCACTCACATGGATAGATAGATAGATAGATAGATAGATAGATAGATAGATAGATAGATAGATAGATAGATAGATAGGCAGGCAAATCTTTTTAAAAGAGAGATATTGCTTATGAACAATTCTAACTCACATGTGGGTTCCCCTAATACAACCATCACAGGAAGTTGAGTGTGATTTCAAGTTGATCACTCATGCCTCAGCAAGACCCTAAACATCCTGGTGGCACTGGTCACCAGAATCAGAACTCACAGTCTAAACGCCCAATCCCTGAGTACCTGTGGTCTCAGAAGAAAGAATCAACAGAGACCAAATGTCAAGCACAGAAAAGGAGACAGAGGGTGTGTGTGTGTGTGTGTGTGTGTGTGTGTGTGTGTGTGTGTGTGTGTGACAGAAAGAGGGAGAGGGAAGGGGGGTAGGTGGATAAAGAGAGAGAGATAGTGTGTGTGAGAGAGAAAGAGACAGACATACAGACAGAGACAGAGAACACCAATAAAATTGATGACAATAAAGAAAAGGAATCCATAACAGAGACAAAGGCACAGGAGACCCAACTTTAAGGAGGACACTGAAACAAAGACTATCTTAGAGAGAATTGATTCCCAAACCTCCTAGGCTGACTTCTGGAATGTTCTGAAAGCATCACTTCTGATTCACAAGGATTTCATGGCCCTCCTCAATAGTCTCCGCTAGCAGTTGAACTCCCCACTAACCCTGCACCTACACGCTGTGCACTGATGGAGATGGCTGCAGACGGGGCCATGCTGACTCTGACAAGAGACAAACCCAGAATGTGTGCTGTGAGTCTGAAGAGGAATCCCTGCAGTCAGCTATGGAGGCTCCTGCAGTGACAGGGACAACAAAACCTTTACTCATGCTGGGGCAGCAGGAATAGAAACTGGGAGGGAAGAGGATGACATGAGCTGAAGAAAGAGAAGTCAGGGAAACACAACAACCATGGTTGTGCACACTCCTGCTGGGGAGATGAACAAATGTCTAGTCACACCAATAGCATGCCAATGGCAGACCAAAGGGAAGACTCCACAAGGTACAGCTTGTGGAAACAAACGATCTGCTCATTTAAAGTTCCTCATAGAAACACCAGCTATGGGTGAACAGCCACAATAATTAAGGAAAACAAATCTCTGTCACTGATAGCCATTAAATGTCTGCAGAGTTACTTGGGGAAGGACATGATCAGAAGACCTTCCTCCAGCCACCATTAACATCTAGAAATCACAGAGAGGGGGACTGCGAGGACAGGGCAGGTAATGGTGCTGTACTGAGTGAGACTAAGCATGACTTCTACAGGCTGTCCTGTGAACTCTACACTCATGCCAACATACACACAAAGATACAGACAGACAGACAGACAGACAGACAGACACAGAAACAGATACAGACAGACAGAGACAGAGACAGAGACAGGGAGACAAAGAATGAATCTTGGGTTGAGGGAAGGAAAACTTTGTGGCTCTTGTCTCCTAATGGGCCCCATCCTGTGCAGGTCTCCATTGGCTGTCACACTTTCTGACAGCTCAAGAGGATGACAACTACCTCCTGCTTGCTCTCATGTCAGCTTGACACATGGTAGGGTCATCTGGGAACAAGGAACCTGAATAGGGAAAATGCTTCCATAGCACCGGCCTGTAAGCAAGGCTGTGGGACATTTTCCTGACTAGTGATTTGATGTGGGAGGACCCAGCCCATGTGGACACTGTCATCCCCTGGCAGGTGGTTGTAGGATACAGGAGAAAAGAAACTGAGCAAGCCACCGGAAGCAATCCACCAAGCAGCATCCTCCATGCCTCTGCCGCAGCTCCTGCTTCCAGGTTCCTGCCTGCCTGAGTTCCTGCCCTGATTTGCTGAGAACAGGGACTGGGAGTGTGAGTCAAGTACACACTCTCCTCCTTGAGGAAATGCTTGGGTCTTGGGTTTCATCCCAGCAGGAGAAACTCTAGCTGAGACAGTGTTGTGCCCACAAGGGGGCAGTCTACAGGAGTCACATACCTGCATAGAGCTGGGCCTTCCTCCATGCTGAAAATGAACACACTCTGGTGAGAACCCGATCAGAATAGCCCCACTCAAAGCTAACCTTCCTCCATCCATTCAAACAGTGAGGCTTTGCCTAGGAGGAAAGAGAACCAGAATTAACTGGCCCGTGAAATGTTCAGAACTATCAGAGTATTAAGGGAAATTCCCAAAACTGCAGATGAAAAAGATGGCATTGTAGGGTTAGTTCCCCTGCTGCCCCCGATCTGTATGGCTTTTTTGAAATTGTTTTTTAAAATGTGTTTATTTTACATGTATGAGTGTTCTATTTTTATGTACACCTGCATACCAGAAGAGGACATCAGATCCCATAACTGATGGCTTTGAGTCACCATGTGATTGCTGGGACTTGAACTCAGGACCTCTGGATGTGCACACAGTGCTATTAACCACTTAGGCATCTCTCCAGCCCTTTTGTGTGGCTTTTGGCTGAAAAATAGCTGCATCTACTTCAAAAAGGAAAATAATAATAGGGGTAGTAGTCACACTACTATTCTATATATATTCAGCTTCACTGTTAAAATAACAAAACATCAGCTCTTTTTTTAAAAGGTATATTTGGAGGTACACAGAAGAATAGAAAGTGTATAATAAGTGTGGATATGAAGTGAGTTCGTGAGAGAAGCACCCAGTGTTCCTCAGATGAAACAACTCCAAAGCCAGGGACACCTATACCAGGAGCAGGAACATTCCCATCTCCTTCCCATGAGGGAAGCAACCCAAGTCTCTACCCCTCACTTGGTCAACACCTTCAGTGCTAAGGGAGCAGACCCTGGGAGATGACTGAGGAATGGGTGCAGGTCATGCTCCTGCATCTCTGACCTCTTTTACTGATAAGCCTCTTTTGCTGGTTAGGTGTTGTCAATTTTCAAAAGCTAAAGTCATCTGACAGGAGGGAGGCTCGACTGAGAAAATGGCTCCAATAGACTGGCTGTCAGCAAGGCAGCAGGGTTTTCTTGATTGATTGACTCATTCATTGATTCATTGATGTAGAAGGGGCCTGCCCACTGTGGGCGGTGCCACCCCTACACAGGCGGTCCTGGAGTCAGCCAGCAGGACAGTTGAGAAAGCCATTGGGAGCAAACAAGGAAGCAGCCTTCCGCTGTGGGCTCTGCTTCAGTTCCTGATCCAGGTCCCTGCTCTAGGTCCCTGCCTTGAGTATCTGCCATGGTTTTCCCCATCAACAAATTGTGATTTGAAAATGTGTGCAACAAATAAGCTGTTCCCTCCCAAAATTACATTAGTTTCTTACACCAATAGGAACCTAACTAAAACATTTTCCTTACAGAAATGTTAACACTGCAGTCTGATCCCAGGTGCAGAGGGAAGTCAGAGCTACTGGACCCTAAGGGAGCAATGAAAGGATCAGGAAGTGGTCGGATTATGAGCCAGGGCACAGGACAAACTCAAGAGTCACACATTTTCCAGCTCTAGGCAGAGATCAAAAGGAGCCTAAACACCAGGCTTCTACCTTCCAGAAAATTCCACTTCTGTCCCCAAAAGGGTACCCACTCTGCCTACAATCAAGGAAAGGACACATTTAGAACCATGGGACACTGGGGCAGTCACTCACCTGCCCTGTAAGCTGCTTTCCTTCGATCTGAAAAGCAACACACAGGAGTCAAGAGAGCTAATGGGCTCCTGAGGGATCAGAGGGCTCAGAGGAAAGGCAGGACTCACCAAGCTCCTCCCTGAGTGCACCTGCAAAACAGTGAGGAGAGGGAGTCTGAACACTTGAGAGGAAGACAGGAAACACAGTTTGGGTTTCTGATACTCTGAACTACAGGCCACCTGACCCACAGGACCCCAGGCGTCCTCTCTGGATTTTGTATTCCACCTACTCTGATCCCAGAACACTGGGCCCTCCTGGGGACTCTGACCCTGTCCTTCACTGCCATGGTGACTTACTAGTAGTCCTCAGAGCATCCTCCTTTGTCTTCTGTGACTCATCCTTCTCACGCTGAAGATTCACCGTTTCCTGCTGCACGTTCACCCTTGCAGAACGTTGCCTTCTGAGAAGATAGCTTGACCCTAAGACTAGGAGTCCCATCATGGTCAGGGTTACAAGAAAAGCTGGCTTCCAGGGAGAGGCCTTGGTGAAGAAGGGCTCTGTGGCCCAGGCAGAGAGACAGTGATGGATGAATCTGAGGAGAGACAGCCCACCACACTCCAGGAAGACCATCACAACCCAGGCTCTGAAGGAGTGAGGGACATCTCTCACCTGGGATGAACATGGCCATGGCTTTCTCTTGACCCAAGACAGGATTGAAGGTGGAGCAGGTCACATTGCTCACAGAGCTATCTCTCACCACCAACGAAGTCTCTGTGCTGAACAGTCCTTGAGCATCTTCATGGTGGATCTCCAAGGATGCTGTGAGATTCTCTCCTCTGGAGTCTCTCCAATGCACGTGGGGCTTCGGGTACCACCCTGAGGTCATGCACACAACACACACTCCACCATTTTCTGGACCTTTGATGTGTACTTCAGGGACAGAGCCCATTGCTGAAGGAGAAGAGATGTGTTAGAAGCCACTTTAGGTTGAGGGACCCCAGGAACAACTATGTCACTCATGGGAACCTTTCACAGGACAGATGGGAATTGAAGGGGAAAGGATTGGAACTAGATTGAGCCCCTACTGCCTGAGCGAGGAGAGATTGGAGAGAGCACTGTGGGGAACAGAACACTCCTATATCAATCACAAGATCCTGTGGAATGTGAAGGAAGTTGAACACAGGAGCCCTGAGGTGGGAACCAGCACTCCATCTGTCCATTAGCCACACACCTGAGACTCTCATGGCAGGCCTACACCCAGCTGTCCTCTCAGGGAAGACAGACCTTGAGCATCCTTCCTTCCTCCCCTCCATCACTTGCCTTTAGCATTGACCATCATTTCTCACTGACTGCTCACTGACACTCAGTGACTTTCCTGCCAACCCCTCTAAATTATAAATTCCAACCGCTGGTATTTCATAACACCGACAGGATCCCTAACTCACAGAACTAGCACAGCACATTTTAGGGGATCTACCTATAGAATTTGAGTTGAATTATCTATGTAGGAATTTACTACCCATTTCTCATATCAAAAAGGGAAACTATAAATAAGTAGATATAAAAAGGAGAGATGAGAGCACTCCTGTGAGCCCAGCAATGCACGGCAAGGTCAAGGACAATCTGGCAAACATAAGAACTCTCAAAACATCAAAGAAAATAAGGGGCTGAGTGGCATGAACCCTCAGTTTCCTGGCACACACAGGTCACCCAAGGTTTTTAGAACAAGGATCAGTTAACCAACCTGCCACCTTCAGTTCCAAGATGGCCTCTTCATAGAACACTCCCTGTTTGAAGTGGCAGATGTATATCCCACTGTCTGATGCCTGGACATTTTGGATCCTCACAGCAGCCTTGCCTTGATGGAACTGATCCTTCACCAGAGAGGTGCGCTGTGAATACTCAGGCATCTGCTCTATTTTCTGCTCCTCTTGGTCCCGATAGACAAGTACTGCTTCTGAGAATCTGCTGCGGAACCACCTCAGCTCCTCCATGTTCTCCACATTCATGGCTGGAAACACGGAGCAGGGAAGGATGGCTTCTGCACCTGGTGCAGCCACAATGGGGTCTGAGGGACCAAAGACCCGGAACTCCTCTGTGGACACAGATGTAGCAGTGAGAGGCTGGAGAGACACAGGAGGATGCAGAGAACACATTCTAAAGGGGAAAAACATCCCAGCAGAAAGCAAGGGATGGATGGGGTTGTTCTATGCACCATGCATTAGGCATGCATGCCTAACTAATGCACTAATGTTCAAGTTACCTTTGGACATAGCGGTGCATCCCATAAATGATGTTTTTAAAAAAAAAAAAAAAAAACTCTTCTGAGTTTCTGTGTTTCTGGTCCCAGACCCTTCCTTGACGGAATCCTTTGTGTTTTCTTTCTCCAGCTTGGATGTACCTGGTCACCAGACACACTTTAGGGAACTGACTCTTCACTGAGAGCTCCAGCCTCAGTATGTTTGGGTGGGTTCAAGATCATAAATCTATAAAGATCACTACAGATGCTCACACAATTGGTTATATGGCCACACCTTGGGACACACAGGCGTAACTGGTCTCAAACAAGACCCAGGGAAGTTCCAACACCCAATCCTAAATCTTGTTATCTACCAAACTCTTTATCCACTGAATAATGTGAATATTAAAACAGGGAGCTGAGGCTGAAGAGATGGCTGAGCAATTAAGTTACAGCAGATTCCTCTAGAGGATGCAGGTTCAATTCCCAGCACCCACAAAATGGATCATGACTACCTTCTGGATTCTGTGGCCAGCAAAAATACAGGTTTTTGCTACAAGGACATATATTCAGGAAAAAATGCTCACTCATACACATGACATGAAGTATACAAAGGCAAAGGATACTTCTGTGAAAAACCCACTGGATTCCAGGTGCCCCAATCACTTCTTCATTTAGAAGGAAGATCATCTGCCTCACTATGGGAACCTTTGGCCCTATAAACTGGAGGACTTTGACACAGGCACTGTGACCCCAAGAGCTCCTTATTACTCTGCACTGCTCCATTTGTGTCTAGCACACTGCTGCCACTGGACAGGCCACGACACCAGTCTGCTGACTCCATCACCACCTCTGTGACCCTAAAATTCACTCAAACCCTGCCCCTGCTCTGCTCAAGGCTGAGTCCTGACTCTGCTTTTCACACCAGGGACCACCAGGCCCCCAGGGCTGCTCCCACCTCAGTCCTCCCCACCACAGCTGCTTCCTCACACCTGAGTCATTCTGCTGCAGCCAGCACTGGCCTCTGCAGTTCTACACACCCCAGGCACACTGCCAGTCCAAGGCTATCCCAGCTATGCTCCCCAGGTAGGGTCTGGCTATGGAGCTCAGGCTGGCCAAGGACTCAAGATATTCCAGTGTCAGCCTCTCAGAGGCTGATGCACACTTGCCCACCTGAGATTTTCATTACTAACTCACTGTAAATGGAAAGATGGGGAAATCCTGGGTGCCAGGTTTAAGTGAGTCTCCTGCACATCTGACCCGCAGAGAACCTGGCAGCTCCACCCACAATAGGGAGACACAGGAAGACAGACCAGGACAGACTCACTTGTGGTCACCCAGCTAAGCAGCTGTGTAAGGACAAGCAGACAGGTGACCTGGAAGAGCACAGAGGACTTGTGGTGATTTTCCATGTCCTCGGAGCTGAAGAGAAAAACAGGAGAGGCAGATCAACACCTGAGGCAGGAGGTAAGAGGCCAGATGCACCCAGATGTTGGTCCCCTCATAAAAGACTGCATTGCTCAGGGAAAGAGATCAGCACACAGGACCAAAACACATCCATGCTCACAGAGTGAAGGCTACACACAACGCAACACTGACAAACAGCCCTGTCTGGTCTCCTCTCACACCTTCAGAAGACTGGGCAGCTGGGGACACACAAGTCATTTCGTGGAAGCTACACACAAACTTTCCCACCTCATCCCCAGCTCAGGGGCAGCCAAGCTCTAACCAGAATTATAGGTCCTTCCTTTCTCAGAGCCTTGAGGAGAACCCAGTGTAGGCACCATGTCTCCAACACCCCCTTATCCACAAACAGCCTGTGACCCCAAGATATGAAGCCTATACCTCTGCCTCAGGAATAGTCTGGAGCCTGTATTCTATGGCTCCACAATGGTGACCAGCCCCTTACACGCATCTTCAGAGACATACAGGTCTCCAGGAAGGCTGACAGGCCTATCACAAATGCCTGGTCCTGACTTTTGGTTTTGGAAAAGCCCAGCCCCAGCATAGTTCCAGGATATACCCACACTAAGCAGGTGCCACACACACATGTCCCACAGCACAGGATTATCCTCATAGTCTCTGTTGATAATGACCAAGCTGAGTATACACAGAATTGGAAAGAACAGAAGAGAAGTCAGAGCATGCAGGGCCAGAGAGAGCAGGCTGACTGGGGCAGTGGGGTGTTGGGCAGGGGAGGGCTCAGGGCAGGCCTGAGCTAGCAGCTCAGAGAGAGAGGGAGGTAAAAAAGAGACAAGAGGTGTGGAGGGAGCCAAAGGCCTGAGAAGGACATACAGAGGGAGCTCTGAGCTGCCTCCAGGCTCAGACACCAGGGAGGTTATCTGCTGAAACTCACTCAGCATAGTCTCCTCTCTGCTTCCTCTGCAGGCCCAGCTGTCTTCAGTGCCCACCTACCTGCTTCTCTTTGTCCCCAGCTTTGAAAGGCTGTGACTTCATCAGGAGAAGCTCAGGGCCAAGGGGACCCAGCAGACCCCAGATCCTCCTCTCACACCTCATCCCCTCTCCAAGGGGCTCTCACAGCTTTAAGCTCTGCTCCCTCAGTGCCAGCCTTGGGTTGCCTCAGGTCCAGGATCATGGTTTCTACGGCAGCAGACAAGAAATTCACCCTGACTCAAGTTCTCACAGCCTCTCCAGAGATGATGAGGACAACAGAGACAGCAGCTGTGGAGACAGGGCAGGCACAGTGTCCACCATGAGGACAACAGAGCCTGCAGCAGAGGAGATGGCAGGAACAGGGACAGAGTCACTGCCTATTCAAGCAGTGCCTTTTGAGCCAACAGAGCAATTAGAGTTTCAGCCAAGGAAACTGAAAGCTACAGTAATGTGACCTGGGCGTTTCTTCCTTCTGAATGTGATGTTCTGTCAGGAAGAGGTGAAGGTTCACCTCACAACCCCACCCACACCCCTACTCCCACCACTGGCCACCCTGTCCAATGGGGGGACGTCTCAGACCTATGCTTTATGGAATGTTAAAAGATGATACAAAAAAAGACAACAAAATTTGTTCAATCTGTTTTAAGTACCTGGAACAGCTCATGTCTGCACACAACAAAGTTATATCAACTCCTGTCACATCTCCAAACAGAGGTGGTGTCATGAGCCTAGGTCTAGCTCCAGTAACTACTAAGATGAGGGGAAGGTATGTCTTCCTGAAACATGGAGTTTCTACCACAATCCCTGCCCTTTGTGCAGCCCAGCCCAACCCCAGCACCCAAGATCACAGACTCAGCAGGAACCTGCTAGGGACCTTACACTCTGGCTACCTGGATATCACAAACCTTATCTCCTCCTGAGTCCCCAGCCTAAGTCTCCCAAAGGGGATGACAGGTGAAGGCAATGACCAGGAGCAGATCAGAGAGCCTTAGAGGACAGTGAGGAAACATGGATGGGATGTGTATTGTGTCTTCTCACAGGACATCACAGTCACAGCCAGCTGTATTGACAATAGCTGTTACTAAAGAAGCCAGAGATCATTGCTCTTATAAAAACATGACCTTGACTCTGTACACTAATCATATCAATAACCCAAACCCTAATGATCCTAACCATAACCATAACCTGAACCCAAAGACCTCTACCCCAACACTAACCCTCACCCTAACCCTAACAACACTAACCTTAACCATTACCATAAACATAAATATAACCATAACTTCTCAGAAGATAGAGGCAGGACAATCAAGAACTCAAGCCGTCCTTAGCTACATAGTGAGTTCAAGGTCAGCCTGAGCTATGTGAGCCCTGTCTCAAACTCTGGATCCTGAGTGACCCAGCACACACCTTTAATACCAGCAATGGTGGAACACAGGGATCTGTGTCTGTTTTAGTCCAGCCTGGTCTCTGCATCCAGTTCCAGGCCACCTCTGTAGTGGGCTCCTCACTCAAAAAGAAAATACTGCTTGTGGACGTTGTACATCGTGGTGCGGAGCCTAGTGCGCACCACGATGTACAACGTCCACAAGCAGACTGCACTCACACATGTGTCCACCCTGTACACCCAATAACAGATGAAGGATCCTCTTCAGAGCCTCACTCTTGTTCAGTGTGGAAGCATGTGTGGCCTGCATGTCCTTATGAGCATCTCATGTGTGCCTGGTGCTCACAGAGTCAGTAGGGGGTGTTAGGAGGAGGTGAAGTGGAACTACAGGTATCTGTGCACAGTTATGTGGGTGCTGGGAAAGGAACCAGGGTCCACTATACGGGCTGGGGAGATGGCTCAGCAGTTAAGAGCACTGACTGCTCTTCCAAATGTCCCAGGCCACATGGTGGCTCACAACAATCTGTAATAGGATCTGATACCCTCTTCTGGTATGTCTAAACACAGCTACAGTTTACTCATATAAGTATAATAAATAAATCTTTAAAAAAAGAAAAAAGAATAAGAAAGAAAGATAGAACACCAAGCACTGTGACCCACTAAGGCCTCTCCCCAGCCCCATAAAGAATTTTTGCATCGAGACCAGGAAAAGGCTTCTCTCGAGTGCCCTTTTTCTGGTGACTTTTGATCACTATCACTTGTCCCATAAAGAGGAGACAATGAATATGGTACCTGGGTAGCTCTGGCAAACTGGTATCAGATGTGATTCTTGGTAGTCAATTTAGGACATATGGAATTAAGTGACAGGCAAAAATGGAGGGCACACCTATAGGAGTTTGCTTACTGTGAAGTAGAACAATCTATAGAGTGAAGATTTTGCTGCCCAGCTTTAAGCTCTGGGTGGACTGCACTACCAGCCCCACTCAGGTTCCCTCAGCTCTGCAGATGAAACACACATACACACATTAGCTTATTGTCACCCTGTCTTATTGCTGGGTGCTTCTAATGTTTCCTTGGCTATCACAAACCCTTCTTTTCACACCCAGCTCAGCCCCTAAATCTGCCCTCAGCCTAACGGTGTCCCTAATATCTCACCTGCTACCCCAGGTCCAATTGGGGAAGTGGCCAATGCCCATGCTTCTTGTGATCTCACATGGCTGATGGCTCCTTCTCCACAACCCACCCCCCATGCATGGCAAAAATTTGTCCTCCCATGGCTCCCTTAGCCTCCCAGCAGGAAAACTGGAAATCCCACCTGTTCAGCCAAGGTCATTATAAATATATATATAAAGAGAGAGATTCTATTTCCTTTATTACAAAACTGAAGTCTTGGATACATCAAAACCAATTTCTGGGATGGGGGAAAAAAACAGAACCCACAATAGAAAAAAAATTTTATCATCTGGACCACAACAGAACCCAGGGAATATATTCTTATAATTGAAATTTTCTAGGTGCTTCATAATTGACCTTCTGATACAAAATGACATACTGAATTTGTAACTTGGTTCCTGGTGAGGAAGTCCACAGACAAATGAGGACACCTTCAGACCTTAGCTGGATGCCATAAGGGTTATTTGGCTTTTGATTCTTTTTTCTTGTCTAAGGGGTAGCAGTAGCAACAGTGCCCACCTCTGGGCAGCTTATTCTTGGCATCATGAGCCTGCAGGACTGCCACAGCTTCATGCATATTGGATCAGAGATGAGCCTGCAGGACGGCCTCAGGTTCCTCCACCTTGGATCAGAGAGACTCAGGGGACTCCAGCTGTGCAGCAGCTCAGAGTTGTCCATTTCCAGCAGCATCCCCATAACTTTTCCAGCCAGGTTTGAATGCATTGTTTGAATAAGTGGGAACAGAAGCTCCCCCAGCATCTGCTTCTGTTCCTGGGGTTGGGGGGGGGGGCACTACAGCCAGCATGGAGGCAGTCAGGAGCTCCTGACCCTAGACATGGACTGAAGGAAACAGGGCCTGCAGCAGCAGGAAGGCAGGGTTGGGGCTGAATAGGTAGCATCTTTATTGATAGATCAAGAACCAACTGGGAAACAGGACCTTCAGAGTTCACATGCAGATTCCCCATCAAAGCATCAGAACCACCCCCTACATCTCACATTTTCTGTCCAATTGAAAACAAACCTCTTCTCTCAGAAATAAATTGAGCAAAACCATAATAATCATGCAAATTACAGAGTACATGTAAATTACAAAGTACTAGATGTGACAGTTAACATCTAGTTCATCATGTTTATCAATTAGATAAAGTACTCTACCATCATTCCTAACTTAAAGACTTACAATTCTATCCCTGAATTATGTTTAGACCTGAAACATCATCTGGAAACCATGTCCTCCACTCTATAACCTCTCTCTGAATGCTAAACAACTTGAGTTTGATTATGAGACTATAACTAGTCTTCAACCCTGTCAGAAATCCGAGTATGAATTAAGTATTGCCTGAGTATATAGGAAACACCAAACACAGCTTCCCAAATTATAAACATTTATACAGACAGCTGCCTACCTGGACAGTTCATAATTATAATATTGGATCATCTGTTCTTCAACCTTCAGGCCCAGAACCATCTGGTAGACCTTTGTGAAGGAGGAAATATGAAGGACCAGCTGACCCTGTCTTGGCAGATCTTAGTAGTCAACTATTCCACTTCTGTTTGTCCTTTTAAACAGAACATTGTCTGTAGATGATATGAGCAATTTCTGTCCAGTGGCTACCTTGCCACAATAAGCAACNNTGCCTGCAGGTAAAGATGTCCAATTCTTCTTTGAAGCAGAATGGGAAAGCTGTATGTCTCATGGTCAAAAGATCCTTAATAAGGAAATAACATTCAATATC
>NW_018392637.1:0-1659 GCF_900095145.1 Mus pahari | reverse complement strand
ATTTGTGTTACTTAATCATCTTAAACTATCTGTAAGCAGCTATCAGAAGGACTCGCTCTAAGCCTCAGTATTCTTAAAACTTAAACTGTATCAATATATGAATTCTGCACNAATGTAAGAAATTATAACTTCAATTTGTATCAATTATAAAAACTTCTATTAATTAATATTATGTGTATACAATTTTTTTAACTTTTAAAAACTGAAATCCTTTATTTTAGAATTACATACATGCTTATAAAACATTTGACCAAATCTATACCCTTCTTTACCACTTCCTCTTTCTCCCCATATCTCTTGTCAGTATCCCTTCCCAAATTAAGATGACCTTTTGTAAAGCCCACTGATCGCATCACATTCCTGGAATCTCAGGCTTTCNATATCATAAACTTGATCGGGATGTTTACACTCTATATGTCCCACTGAATGGCAGCACTTTGTGATTTACTAAAGTTTGATACAATTCATTGTGCATTGCCTTTCTTTTTTTTTCTTACAATTTTTTAAGAATAAAATTAGTAATAAATCCCATCTATTTTCTTCCTGTTGAAAAGTAAGATCATTTCCACATTATCTATAATTTATAAAATAACCAGAACCAGACACCCAACCCCAAGGAATCAGGATGGCAACTCTCCACAACTTCCTCCTGCTGAAAACGGTGATGAGAAATTCTCTAAAGGGACCAGGAGGGGNTGGGAAATTAGAAAGACTGGTTAGACTTGAGAATGCTAGCTTTAGTATCTGTTATGCAGTCAGTGCATATTAGGAAGTTTCAGAGCCTGACTGAACTTCTGATTGGTTCTTTCCATCTGAAAGGTTGAATGAGGAGAGATGACCTGGAATCAGGAGCAATCCTAAAGCTGTTTCCTTTTTCTTTTTCATTTAATTTAATTTAATTATCCATAAATTACATTTTTATTATTTAAACAGTTTTGAAATTGAAATATTTTTGACCATATTTTTCTCCTCCCCAGGTCCTATCAGGCCCTTCTCCATACCCACTGAATGTTATGTTCTTTTGAGAAAATAAACAAAAGAATCAATACAATNAAACCCCAAAACTAAGAAAACAAAATAAAACACCACCAAAAAAGAAAAATAAAACGAATATTCAAGCAAAACCTGTCAAATTGTAACCAACTGTAACCAAACAGACAAAACTGTGGAGTTCACTCTACACTGGAAGACTCCTCCTGAATATGAGGCCTGCCTTGGAGTGGTTCATACACCCTGTGTCTCGCTACTTGAGAAAGCCCCTCAATTACCCCTTGCTTCTCGCCTTCTCTACCCATATCCCCCCTACAAGCCCTTCTCTCCTCTACTTCCTGACTTGATCCTCACATTCCAACTGCCTCCATCCATTCTCTTTTCTCTCTCTCTCTTATAGAAGAAAACATTTCATTGGAGCTGGCATGCAGTTCAGAGGTTTAGTCCATTGTCCTCATGGTAGAAAGCATGGACTCACACAGGCAGACATGGTGCTGGGGAATGTCTATTCCATTTCTTCTTCCCAATGAATCCTGGATGTGTCCTTGTCCCTGAGTGTTAATTTAACTAATTCTCCCACACACTCCTCCTCCTCTTCCTGGGGAACCTCCCCAAAGCTCTTCCCTCTCTCCAGCCCTCACTCCCCCACACATTTCCACACCTCCACCT
>NW_018392636.1:15326-21921 GCF_900095145.1 Mus pahari | reverse complement strand
AAGAAGGAAGACTATCGTGTGGATACTTCATTCCTCCTTAGAAAAGAGAACAAAATACCCATGAAAGAATATAGATACAGAGACAAAATTTAGAGCTAAGATGAAAGGATGGACTATCCAGAGACTATCCCATCCTGGGATCCATTCCATCATCAGCCACAAAACCCAGATACTAATGCACATGCAAGCAAGATTCTGCTGTAGGGACCCTCATATAGCGGCCTCTTGTGAGGCTATGCCAGTGCCTGGCAAACACAGAAGTGGATGCTCACAGTCAGATATTGGATGGAACTCAGGGCCCCCAATGGAGGAGCTAGAGAAAGTACCCAAGGAGCTGAAGGGAGCTGCAACCCTACATGTGGAACAACAATATGAACTAACCAGTACCCCCTGAGCTCCTGTCTCTAGCTGCATATGTAGCAGAAGATGGCCTAATAAGCCATCATTAGGAAGAGAGGCCTCTTGGTCTTGCAAACTTTATATGACCCAACACAGGGGAATGCCAGGGCCAAGAAGTGGGAGTGGGTGGGTAGGGGTGCAGGGGCAGGGTGAGGGTATAAGGAATATTCGGGATAACTTTTGAAATGTAAATAAAGAATATATCTAATAAAAAAAATCCCACAAAGCATACCCAACCAAAGTCAAGTGTTATCATATATTGTAGTGTTGGGGCTCTTGCTTATTTGTCTAAATAGACTTTACAATGAACTACTGATGTCTTTGCAAGGGACTCAAGGAAGACCTTGTCTGCTGACATGGTTGGAATTAAAGTGAAGTGACAATTTGCAATTTTTAAGATAGTCAAGGTGGTGCATTTCCAAAGGTCTGGGAAACAGCTTCTAGGCGATCAGTGTTCTGTAATTCCTCACTCGTCATGCCCCATTCAAAAATTGCTTCACTGAACCCCACTGACTGTTGAACAATTTTATATACTGATGCTAAACACATCAAACCAAAAACTGTCACCAAACTCCTCTGAAAAGTAGCAAGATAAGGTGAACATTTACTTGGTGACACTTTCTAATTATACTGTGTACCCCAATATTAGGACAAAACGAAGAAAGATTAAAAACTCCCAAAAAGCAACTAAATTGATTCAAAGCTTCATATGCTTTTCCTACCACTAACGTTTGAAATATTCGGGGTGAAAAACAAACATTTATTTGTTTGTCACATTTCTCTGAAATGTTTCATGCCAGTGTTAGAAGCAATACTATTTTTAGAAGAACCAAAACAAATCTTTTAAGTTGACCGCACAACTACTAACTTGTCTGCTGTCCATCATAGATGCTGAGCTCACTTTGGATCTTTCAGATTAGTCATTCCACAATCCAACGCCCCCTTGACCCCTTGACAGGATGGTGCCTCTCCTAGGTTAACACTTGCTCCTATAAATTCCTAAACTCCTTTGCAGAGAGCTCTGGACCCTGGAGAAGCTTTCCTGGATGGGTAGATGAGCTGTAGTATCTGGGGAAACTCCGAGGAGGCAGATATCACTTCTCAGACTCCATGTACTCTATTCTTGTATATATGAATAACAACACAAACACAGTGATTCTACCTGCACATGATGTGGGAACAGTTAAAACAGTTTCCCTAGTAACTATTTACAAGATGCACATATTTGGGAAGATATATCTAAAGACTATTATCTTTTTATAATAAACCATGCCTATGTTTATGAAAAAGAATCTGAGGAGAAACCTGAAGTAAGCTGGATACACTGAGAAAACACTAGAAACTTAGACCCTCTTCACTGCCTACTGTAAAGAAGAGTATACTGCCCATTGCTGTGTGACGCTCTTCCTGGTGAGACATGAAAAAATGTCTACTCACCACAGATGGGAAACAATGAGCTAAAGTATAGATGCCACAACAGTCAAGCTTGGGAAACCAATAAGTTTTATTTGAGTTACTTACAGAAGCAGAAATGACACAAAGGCAGCTGCATCACCAAAATACCCCAGCATGGGTGGCAGCTGACAAACCAGGACTGCACTGTGAAACTCGTGCAGCAGCTCCAGTCTTAAAAATATATTTTTTTCTAGAATGTTCATTGGTAGGAATTTTTTGCAGGAAGCTAAGTTGATCTTTGACATTGCCACAGGACTCAGTCTGTCTGAAACTGTGTCTTGGAGATCCTTATGGCTTATATAGTTGAGAAGTGAAGAACTTAGTGAATTTTCGAGATATTTTGTAGCCTTTGTATTATGTACTTCCAGTGCATTCTGCCTCAGTTTCTGTGAGTTTATAAGTATACAGATCAAGCAGTGTTTAGGAGATATTTTCTTTTTTTAAAGTTCTCTATCTTTCCTGGCTCTTACCCTCTTCTACAAATTCCTGAACCCTGAAGGGAGGAGGGATATGAGAAAGACATCTGGACTGAGTGTTCCAAGATCTCACATTCTCTGAACGTTGTCTGGCTGTGGGTCTCTGCATTTGTTCCCATCTGCAGTAGGAGAAAGATGGCAGCTGAGAATGCACTGATTTGCTTCCCTGATAGGCATGGCTGGCAGGATTCCAGGGAATGCTCTAGAAGTTGGCAGTGCAGGAAAGGGATCGTGTTGTGACACTATAAAAAAGACCTATGTGATCTGCTGGAGATCAGGATAGAGTGGAAGGAGACTCTGCATCAGGTGGACTGCTACAGACATGGGATGAGACTAGGGGATTAGACTTTTAGAAAAAGTGGTTGGGTGAAGGTCTGGGAAATACCTAGGTTCTTTGTCCCTGGCTCTTACATTTTTTATACCCATCTTCCATAATGTTTCCTGAGCCTTAAAGTGTGTAGGGTAGAAGTTGGTCTCTTTTGCCTCTGCTTAAAAAGAGTGAGGCTGGGGTCCTCAGTAGAGGAGTTAGAGAAAGTACTGTAGGAATTGAAGGGGTTTGCAACCCCATAGGAACACCAACAATATCACCCAACTCTGCCATTCAGAGCTCCCAGGGAGTAAACCACCAACCAAAAAAGAAACCATGGCTCCAACCACATACTTAGCAGAGGATAGCCTTATTAGATATCAGTATGAGGAGCGACCCTTGTCCCTGTGAAGGCTTGATGCCCCAGTATAAGGGAACGTACTGATCGGGAGGCAGGAATGGGTGGGTGAGTGGGCATCAACTTAGCCTTACCCAACCCTAGTACTCCCAGGAATTTCAAAGTTGCTTTGGGCTTCTTTCTTATTTGGGGACTGGTTTCTTATCTTTCCTCCTTCAGATACATTTATCTGTAACTCAAACGGGTCTCTAAATCTGTAAAACACTTGAGGATTATTCTTCAGCCATACATGATTTGTACATAATAAAAGTTTTGACAGTGGATGGGCCAGAATACAACATAAAGTTCTGAACCACCATTTTATAATGAATAATGGGTTGCAGACATAACTTTGACGAACCATTGCCAAAATCTAATGACTTCCATTACAAGAAAATATTAGGTGATCTCAACTAAGAAGATATTAAAGTAAACTTTTAGCAAGATGGAGTTCATCATGAAATAGATTTTATTTTTCTTTGATTTCATGGAGTTTCTATTGTACTAGGTTTCTGCCTTGCACCCTGATGAAAGACCTCCAAACCCAGGAGGCTCTCCCATTATTTTCTTACCCTTCACATCAGATTCCTCTTTTAGTCACCACCCCATGCCAACATTCCACATGAGGAATCTATTCTATTTTCCCTTCCAACAGGGATCCCTGGGTTCTCCTCTTGTTACTTAGCCTCTCTGGGTCTGTGGATTGCAGCAAAATTATCCTTTACTTTATATGTAATAAATATCTATTTATATGTGAGTACGTATCATGTTTGTCTCTCTGAGTCTGGGTTACCATACTCAGCAAGCCCTTTGCTAGTTCCATCCATTTGACTGGAAAATTCATGATGCCCATGCCTTTAATGGAGTAATATTACATTGTGTAAATGTACTATATATTCTTTTTCCATTATTCAGTTGAAAGACATCTAGATTGTTTCTACCTTCTGACTATTGTGAATAAAGGAACAATGAACATAGGTGTGCAAGTGTTATTATGGTAGGATGGAATATACTTTGGGTTTAGACCCAGGAGCAGTATATTGCTATAATGCTATAGCTGGTATAGCTGTGTCTTGGGGCAGATTGATTGCTTTTTTTTCTGTATTAATTCCAAAATACTTGTCCAAGTTTGGATTCCCACCAGCAATGGAGGAGTGTTACCTTTGCCATCATGAGCTGATGCTTGATACTTTATATCTTAGCCATTCTAATAGGTGTAAGTTGAAATCTAAAAGTACTTTTGATATGCGTTTACCTGATGGCTAATGATGCTGAACAATTCTTTAAGTGTTCACCCATTTTTGGTTCCTCTGTTGAGAATTCTATTTAGATTTCTACTCCATATTTAATTGAAATATTTTTTTGTTGATGTATAGATTCCTGAATTCTTTATATATTTAGGATATTATAACACTGTCAGATGTGGAATTGGTAATTTTTTTTTCTCATTCTGTAGGGTGCCATTTTCCATATTGACTGTGTCCTTTGCCCTACAGAAGCCTTAATGTTTCTTGAGGTCCCATTATCTTCATGTTTTTGCCTGTTCTATTGGTTCAGGAAGTTGTCCCCTGTGCCAATGTATTCAAGGCATTCTACTTTCCACTTTCCCCTCTATTTGTTTCAAAATATTTGAAACTATTTGCATTCTTCTACATGCAGCTGCCCAGTTACACTTGCACCATTTGTTGAAGATGATTCCTTTTTTTCCCACTGTATATTTTTGGCTTCTTTGTTAAAAAAAAAAAAAACAAACAAACAACCAAACAAAAAACCATTATGTATACATACGTGTGGATTTACTTCTGGGACTTCAATTCAATTACATTGATTAGCATATCAGTTTTTATGTCAATACCATGTGTTTTTTATTACTACAGCTCCACAGTAGAGCTTGAAATCATGAATATTGGTAACTCTGGAAGTCTTTTTATTATGTGGAATTATTATTTAGCTATCTTGAGTTTTTTGGTTTTTTTTGCATTAAATTGACTATTATTTTGTCAAGGACTGAGACTCCCAGTAACAGAGGACACAGAGCTGGAGCCAGCCTAATCCTGTAACCAAGCAAGGCCTTGAGTGGAAAGATTAGGACACTAACCCAGCCAGACTCCTAGTAAAAGAGGACACAGAGCTGGAGCTAGCCAAATCAAGCAAGGCCTTGAGTGGAAAGATTAGGACACTAACCCAGCCACAAATCCTTTAACCTCCTGTTTGTCCTGTCTGCCGAGTATTCTGGGACTGGAGAATAGAATAATCATGATCAGAGAAATCAGAGAAAGTTCACCCAGTAAGTAATAGGATAAGACACAGAATACCGCATTCAAACATTAGGCAGAGCTCTTAATTCCTGAAAAAAAGTTAGAGGAACAATCAAATGAACCAGAGGGGTCAGGAACATCACAAAAACATGGCCCATAGAATAAACAAAGTGGGACTCATGGGGGCTCACAAAAACTAGGGAGCCTGTAGTGGTCTGATCTATGTCCTCTGCATATATCGTATGGCCGAATAATTTGGCGTTTTTGTGGGATTCATAAGTAGTAATGTAGGCTGTTTCTGACTGTTTTGCCTCCTTATTGGACATTTTCTATCCTACTGGGTTGATTCATCCAGACTTATTACGATGGTATATGCCTGGACTCGTTGTAGATTATTATGCCCTATTTAGTTGATGTCCTTGATAGAGGGTTGAGTCTGTGGAAGAGGGGAGAGCAGAGACTGCAGACAGAACTGAGAGTAGGGGAGTGGGGAGAAACTGTAGTCAGGGCATAATATATAAGAGATTTTTTTTTAATGAAAGTGAGTCTCAAGATGTTTTGGAACCACTTCCTGGTATAAATTATTTAAGTATATATTTGATTTCCCATTAGAAAAATGTAAAACTTCACTACCAAGTTCAGTAAACACCTTAGGTTATGGATGTTTGCCTTCCACTACTCATATGACTCCCTTTACCCTGATCGTATAAGTTGCCTGATGCTCTTAATAAAGCTTACTATTGCATTTATTGGTCCCCTTCTCCCAGGTCCCTCCACCTATATAGTGGGAAACAACCTGTCACTCCAGAACCTCTACAAACACTGACAAAGTGTGGGAACCAGATGTCCAAACAGAATGCAGGCACTTTCAAATCATAACTATGTTATCATGTGAATATAGAAACTAACCAACATCTGCTTAATCTGCACCACCTTCTATAAGTGTAGGGTGCTGATTCATTATTGCTCTGTAAATGGAAATTAAGGACTATGTTAGCTCATCTGTGCTCTCAAATCTGCAGCAGCCCCTCTCTCTGTTGAAGGATCAGATACTACAATGTACAGAACTCAGTAGTGCTGTGTCTCTCAGATTAGGATGTTCTCAGCAAAGAGTACTGGAACTTCTGTAACAGGATATGGCTTAGTAGTCAATAACATCAGTGATCTAATTCCTTTCATCAAAGAGGAACAGCATGATCCTTGAAGGGCACTGTCTTTTCTTTTCTTTTCTTTTCTTTTCTTTTCTTTTCTTTTCTTTTCTTTTCTTTTCTTTTCTTTTCTTTTCTTTCTTTTCTTTTCTTTT
>NW_018392636.1:0-15096 GCF_900095145.1 Mus pahari | reverse complement strand
CAGAACAAAGAAAATGGAGCCATGGGGAAATGGTAAGGATAATAGGTTAGGTGATTCAGGAAATTCATTCTTATATCCAAATTAAGATAAATTAAAATGCCAAAAGTGTATTCTTAAAGACAAACATAGGCAGGAAATAAAACACACTGGGAATATCCTATCAATGTTATATTTTTAATGTTTTTCAGATTACCATAAAATGTGACCTTGAAAGAAAAGACATGTTTACATAGAGAAAGTTACATTTCTGAGGACATTTGTGTTTTAAAGCATGGTCTTCTCATAAAAAAATAGTAAATGAACTCACAGTAACATGAATAAGCTCTGAGGCTGTGGCTAACTACAGTCATTTGGAACCAAGGATTAGTATACATGTCAACCCTGGAAAATATGCAGCTGTTCAAACAGTTCCTGAAAGAGCAATAAATATCCCTGCCAATGATCTTATCTGTATACTACACATTCAAAGAAATTAATTTCAGGAGAATTCCAAAATAGAACTTAACACAAGGAAAAGAGACAGCATAGGTAATACAGAGGATTTCTCAAAATTCCCCATGCCTTATGTAGATTCCAGCAAGAAGAAATAAGATTCTCTTAGCTTCTTAGATAATACAGAATAATGTTGCAAGTCATATACAACTTGGGTTTGCCTATTATACTTGGTTATAAATTCAGCATTGATAGAGGTCTAATTACACACTGCCATTAGGGAAAACAGTGTCTATTGAAATGGAGAAGTAAATATTAATACAAAGTTATACATTGTGCAGACATTAAAGTTTACATAAGACAAAACTAACTTTTTTGTCCTGTGCAATGGAATGCTGCATAATGTAACCTAACAAGAACAGCTATCAGAAATGGTGAAGTAAGTTTCCATATGTAATGTGTTAAATATATGGTACAAATTTATTGTGATTACACAACATGAAATACAATAGTGTGACATGGGAGAGGTAGACTTCAAATACAATGTCATTAGCCATTCATAACTGGATGTCTGTTAGTTTTTATTCACCAAAGGAATTACTCTACGTCACCTTGGCCATCAAGGGACAGTGGTTGCGTGGTAGAGGTTACAAAACTATGACAAAGAAAGAATAAGGAAAATAAAAGAAGAATGAAAGAAAACAATCAATGACTCTTGAGGAAAGCAGCATGATATCCATGCTCTCCATGTCCTTTGTATTAAAATGGAGAGAAACAAATAGCATGGAACATGGAAATGATGTGTTTGTCCTTATGCTGATATCACAGACAGGAAATGGCAACCTTTCCCTACAGACATCAGCAGCTCTAATGGCTAGCCACCATGAGGGGATTCAAGTGTAGCCTAGGTCTTGGTAGGTTTTATTCATAGTATATTCTAGGTATTTTAGAGTATTACCGATGTTGTTAAGACTATGGTCTTCAGAAAATAGAATTAGCCAGACTGAACACTGGAAAGCACAGCAGAAACTATTCAGAATTATTACATGAGTATTTTGTGAAGCTTAATAATTGATCTCTGTTAACATTCTGCAAAATTGGTTGTTCTTGATAATTATGATTTTTTGTGAAGTCGCTTAAATAATAGATGTCTGCTAATATTCTGCACAAGTATAGCTCTAACAAAGGAATCTGAACAACATTTTCGAGATGGTAGAATATTACCCTCAGGACACAGAGAAAGACACCCATATATCCCTGACCTGAGAGACAGGCCATCTATGTCTTTACTTGCTTAGGTGAAAGCAACAGGCTCATTGGTAAATCAAATATGTATGGACAGCCCTCACTAGTTGGAGCACAGGCTGTGACCCCATAGCCACGTCTCAATCATCTATGAGAACAAATATTGATTTTAGTGCTTAGAAATAGCCATGATTAAATGCTCGTCACTAATGTTTCCATGAAGCATGTGACTGAAAGTACAGGTGCCTCACAATGCGTTCTTTATATTGATAGACAGGGGATATTTCTTTCAGACAAGAGAAAATAAATCCCAACCTGTTTGGTTGACTTTAATTCTTTTTAAACTACCAAAAACACCAATCTTAGGAAATTTGGAACTCATGAGGAAAAAAAGGTGTAAAGCATAAAGACTTCTATGTTTTGTGCAACAGGAAACCCAGAGATGGCAGAAAACCAATGTGACATCTTTTAAGTGTAGTAAAAGTCATTCCTCCAGTTTCTCTCCATATGGTTTGCAGAAGAACAACGTGCTTCATCTATGTGATATTTGGAATCCAGAGTTTTCCATCTCACCCAGACTTTATAGGGATCTACATTGAGTTGGTTCTCTGGTGGATAGTAGAATAAAGTAGCCTGTGAGAAGTGCTAATCTACACAGTCGTGTGGAATCCACCAGCAGCGATACTTCCTTAAAGAATGCTTTACTTCTGTGATGAATCCATCAATGTCCCCAAAATTGATTGTGGATTCAGTCAGTACTTTAAGACACTGTCTGAGAAGAAGGTAGTAAAAATAAAAATGGATAGGGGTTTCAGTTAATGGAAAAGAGGAAAGAAGAAAATTATAATTTATATAAGTTCTTTGGTGAAACCTAAAATATTCACTTGGATAAACATTAACTAATTGCCAAATATGACATAAAGAAACCACTTAGTAGTAGTATCTATACTTTAATTGTATGGGATCATTTTATGAAATTCATTCTGATGTTGTACAATATAATAAAAACTTAGGCAGATGCTGTTCATGAAAAATTGAGTCCTTGAGGTATATTCATAATTTATAAGAAGATTAAGCAGTCATGATTCTACCAATTGAGGGAGGCAGAGGACTCTTCATCGGTTTTGGTTATGACTATTTTCTAAGAGTAATCAGGAGTAAAACAGTTGTATGTTAATATAACGACTTAGAGGAGATCAGAGGTATCATTGTGACTCATCAAAACAGACTGGACACAAGAATTTTCTTTTATTAGGACATAATTTTATTCGAAAAAACAAGGTGAAAAATAAGTCTCTGTTCAAGGTTTGTGTATTGATAATAGGAAATAATGTTCATGAAAACAAAATTACAAAACATTAAAATCCTATTTTTTAAATTATATACCTAGGATTCACATTAGAACATATATATAATTTTCTTGATCCATTTCTCTTTCATACATCATTGAATTATTTATCTTGTCTTCCCCTGTCTTATTCAGTTTTCTATTGCTGTGAGGAGAGCCCATGACTATAGAAGCCCTTATAAAAGAAAACACTCAACAAGGCTTGCTTACACTTTCAGATATTTAGTCTAATATCATCACGGTGGGTAACATGACAGCAAGCAGGCTGACATGTTTTTGGAGAAGTAGCCAGGAGTTCTACATCCTGGTCTGGAAGCAGTAGGAAGAGAAAGAGTCTGGATCTTTTGAAACCTCAGAGACCAGCTCCAGTGACACACTTCCTCCAACAAGGCAATACTTACTGATCCTTTCAAAGAGTGTGAAGCCCTGGTGACTAAACATTCAAATCTATGAGCCCAAGGGAGATGGGTATTCTTATTCAAACCACCACATCCCCTGAATTCTCCTCAGAGCTCAGACAGGGCTTCTTCATAAATTAATGCATTAACAGGATGATTACCTCCTACATTTTCAAAGAAATCATGACTAACCAAGATGAAGAGAGAGGTACTATTTTATGTTCCCGTGAAACTCAATTGGTTCCCTATGCAGACTTAGAATATTCTTAATTTGACATCTTGTTTTGACATTAAGGAAATGAATCTTAATTCATCATATTATTAAAACTGAAAGGAGAAATGGCAAGATAACTCAGCAGATAAAAGCATTTCTTAAGCTTGCTTGACTCTGAGCCCTGAAACTCCCAGGATATGCTTTTAGTATTCGATAGCAAGACTCTGTGAATAGTCCTGAATTCACTGAATATGGCCATGCCAGCCCATGACATAAAACTGTAAGACTTAGATATATTGAGCTTTCTTTCAGTACTAGCTTAGATAATATGTTTTTTTCTACAACATAGCCTTCAATCAATGACAACTGGTGATAAGGCATACAAATGCTACAGGCATGGCAGCATTATCCTCCCTCATAGTGCCTGAGCTACAGTCATTTGTACTAAGGCAGTTAAATGTGTTTCATTTCACATCTGACTCAACTGAAATTATGCTGTGCAGTGTAATCTTTATTTCATCTTCTGTATGCTTTCATAATTGTCTGTGCCAGCCTCTTGTGGTCCCCTCCCTAACAGATCCTTGGTTTCTCAATGTGTTTGTTTCCTGCCCAGAGATGAATTTTGAAGTTAAAGAAGAGATTTTAGTCTCTTTATTTGTGTTGACCTGCTAATAATCATAAAATTCTGGAGGGTCACTAGTCCCTAAAGACAGCCATAAGAATTCCCTCTTGTTTCCATTTCCCCTCCCTTGGAGCATTTACATAATTATGCTTGTGCTTGTACAAAGAGATTCTTTGTTGTCTCAGAGAGGAGCTTCCAAGATTCCTTATCCATTGTAATAATTCATTTCACAGAAAGAAGATGGACATTTCAGTAGATCCTTTAAAAGTAAAAGTAGAAGCCTCTATGGCCCAGGGTATCTTCTGAGATGTGAAGAGTCTTTTGGCAGAAAGAATGGTTAAGTCTCACGTCATTGGAAGCAGATCCAGAGGTTTTTATAATTGGAAACCACTTCCAAGGTCTCTGCTTGCTCACTACAAACACAATGGGACCATGCGTACACACCTAACTGCACTAAATAACCCCAGTTGTATTGCAAAGGCGATATTCCAGGTTATACGCCTGTATGGAATCTGAATGCCTATTAGCTGACATTGGTCATAAAAATTTTTTTGCAAAACATTTATTTTTCCTTTAAGCTCAATAACTTTTGAAAATGAATTCTGGCATGTTTTCATTTAGTCTTTTGATTAAATTTTGTCCCCATGTTTTGAAAATGCTGCCACTCAGATTTCTTTTTTTAATTAGTTCAGTTATAGAGCATTTCTCAAAAAGCTAAAAATAGATCTTCCATGGTGTTCCAGCTACACTAAGGTTCTCAATCCACCGATCACAGAAAATTTCACATCGACGCTTATTGGAGCACTATTCTCCAGAGCTAAGTGACAGACAGATGTTGATATCTAAAAACAGGGGAGCTGATAAATAAAATTTAGTATACATATGTAATAGAAGACTGAATACTAAGCAGCCCAAGCAGAATTATTAAATGTGTATTTTGTGAAGCTTTATAATTGTTCTCTGTTAACATTCAGCAAAATTGGTTTTTGTTGATAGTTATTGTTTTTGTGAAAACACTAAAATAACAAATGTCTTCTAATACTCTGCACAAGTATAGCTCTAACAAAAGAACCTGCACAGCATTTTTGAGATGTTAGAATATTACTCTCAGAACACAGAGAAAGGTGCCCATGTACGCCTGACCTGAGAGACAGGCCATCTAAGTCTTTACTTGCTTAGGTTAAGGTAACAGGCTCATTGGTAAATCAAGGATGTGTGGACAGTCCTTGCTTGTTGGAGCACAGGCTGTGACCACATAGTCAAGTTGCAATCATCTGTGAGAAAAAATATTGATTTTAGTGCTTAGAAATGGCCATGAGTAAATATTCGTCAGTAATGTTTCCATGAAGCATGTGACTGAGGGTACAGGTGCATTACAGTATGTTCTTTATATTGACAGATGGGATATATCTTTGAGACAAGGGAAAAGAAATCCCAATGTGTTTGCTTGCCTATAAATTTTATTTAAACTACAAAAAAAAAAAAAAACTCCATCTTAAAAATTTTCTAACTCAATGGGGAAAAAAAAGGCTCAAAGCAGAAAGACTTCTATGTTTTGTGGAACAGGAAACCCAGGGATGTCAGAAAATCCATGTGACTTCTTTTAGTGTGGTAAAAGTCAATCCTCCAGTTTCTTTCCATATGGTTTCCAGAAGAGCAATGTGCTTCATCTATGTCATATTAGGAATCCAGAATTTTCCATCCCACTCAGACATTATATGAATCTGCATTGAGTTAGCTCTCTAGTGGACAGTAGAGGAAAGTAGCCTGTGAGAAGTGCTAATCTACACAGTCATATGGAATCCACTGGGGAGATACTTCCATAAAGAATGCTTTGCTTCTTTTACGAATCCATCAATGTCCTCTACCATGTTTGTGGATTCAGTCAGTACATTAAAACACTGTCTGAGGAAAAGGTAGTAAAAATAAAAATGGATAGGGGTTTCAGTAAAGAGAAAAGAAGAACAAAGAAAATTATAACTTATTCAAAATTTCCATGGTGAAACCTAAAACTTCACTTGGATAAACATTAACTAATTGCCAAATATGACATAAGAAACCACTTAGTAGTAGTATCCATACTTTACTTGATTGAATGGGATCATTTTATGAAAATCATTCTGATGTTATATACTACAACAAAAACTTAGGCAGATGCTGATCAGGAAAAATTGAGTTCCTGAGCTATATTTATAATTTATAAGAAGATTAAGCAGTCATGATTCTACCATCTGAGGGAGGAAGAGGACTCTCCATCTGGTTTTGTTATGACTGTTTTCTAAGAGTAATCAGGAAGTAAAACAGTTGTAGGTTAATATAACGACTTAGAGGAGATCAGAGGTACCATTGTGACTCATCCGAACAGATTAGACACAAGACTTTTCTTTTATTAGGACATAATTTTATTCAAACCTAGGTGAGATACAGGCTCTATGCTCAATGGTTTTGTATTGATAAAAGGAAAAAAATATTCATGAAAGCAAAATCACAAAACATTAAAATTCCATGTTTTAAATAATATACAGAAGCTTCACATTAGAACCTATATAATTCTCCTAATCTTTTTCTCTTTAATGCATCATTGAATTATTTACCTTATCTTCCCCTATCTTATTCAGTTTTCTATTGCTGTGAGGAGAGCCCATGACTATAGCCACCCATATGTAAAGAAAACACTCAACTGGGCTTGCTTAGTTTTTCAGGAATTTTGTCCATGGTCATCATGGTGGTGACCATGACATCATGCAGGCTGACATGTTATTGGAGAAGTAGATGGCGGTTCTACATCCTGATCTGGGTGCAGCAGGAAGAGAAAGATTCTGGATCTTTTGAAACCTCAGAGACCAGCCCCAGTGACACACTTCCTCCAACAGGCAATACCTCCCGATCCTTTCAAAGAGTGTTAATTCCTGGTGACCAAACATTCAAGCCCTTATGGGATATTCTAATTCAAACCACCACATCCCCTGAATTATTCTCAGAGCTCAGACAGGGTTTCTATATAAACAAATAAATTAACAGGGTGATTACCTCCCACACTTTCTAAGAATTCGTGATTAACCAAGATGAAGAGGAAGGTACTATTTAATGATCCTGTGAAACTCATTTGGTTTCCTATGCAGACCTAGAATACAGACACTGTTTTTTGACATCATGTTTTGATATTAATGAAACAAAACTTATTAATCATAGCATTAAAATTGAAAGTAGAAGTGGCAAGATGACTCAGCAGATAAAGCATCTCTTAAGCTTGCTTAACTCTGATCCTTGAGACCCCAGGATATGCTTTTAGTATTCGGTAGCAAGACTCTGTGTATAGACCTAAAGACACTGAATATGGCCATGCCAGCCCATGAGGTAAAAACACAAGTCTTAGATATATTAATCTTTCTTCCTGTACAAGCTTAGGTAATTTTTTTTTTACAACAGAGCCTTCAATCAATGACAACCAGTGACAAGGCATACAAATGCCCCAGGAGTGGCAGCACTTTCTTCCCCCATAGTGCCTGAGCTACTGTCATTTGTCCTAAAGCAGCTAAGAGTGTTTCATTTCACATCTGACTCAACTGAAGTTGTGCTGTGCATTCTAATCTTTATTTCATCTTCTGTATGCTTCCATGATTGTCTGTGCCTTCCTCTTGTGGTCCCCTCTGGTAACAGATCCTTGTTTTTTGTCTCTCTCTTTGCTTTGTTTGTTTTTTTGGTTGTTTTTGTTTTGTTTTATTTTTGAACTTCCTTTAGTAGTCTTAGCACTCACTGCAGTGTGGACAAGGGCTTTTACTACTTGTTCAGTAATTGTAAAAACAAGTACTAATTCTTCCCAGACATTTCTATGCTTTTTGTTTTTGTGGCATAGTCGCCAAAAGAAAGTGTTACATAAAATCACCATTGTTGAAAAGAAAATTCATGGAGCAATAAATCTGTTGTCTATCTTTTTACTTAAAAAATAGCCTTTTAAAAAATAAATTGAATGTCACTCAGATACAAAGCGAATTTACACTTCTACAGTGTAATAAGTTTACTACTTCCAAATTAACATTTTTTGGGGAATTTGAAAGTTGTGTTTCATCCTTGAAATTAAATTTCAGTTAGTTTGTTTCCTTTCAGAGATTAATTTAGAGGTTGAAGAAGAGATTTTAGTCTCTTTATTTGTGTTGTCCAGATAATAATCATGAAATCTTGAAGGCCACAGTTCCCTAAAGACAGCCATAAGAATTCCCTCTTGTTTTCATTTCCCCTTATTTGGAGCACTTTGTAACATTCACATAATCATACCTGTGCTTGTACACAGAGAGTCTTTTCTCTCTCAGAGAGCAGCTTCCTAGTTATCACCAAGATTCCTTATCCATTGTAATAATTCATTTCACAGAAAGCAGATAGAAATTTCAGGAGGTTCTTTAAAATACAAATGGAGGGCTGGTGAGATGGCTCAGTAGGTAAGAGCACCCGACTGCTCTTCCAAAGGTCCAGAGTTCAAATCCCAGCAACCACATGGTGGCTCACAACCATCCGTAACAAGATCTGATGCCCTCTTCTGGAGTGTCTGAAGTCAGCTACAGTGTACTTACATATAATAAATAAATAAATGTTTAAAATACAAACGGAAGCCTCTATGGCCCAGGGATTTCTTCTGAAATGTGAGCAGTCTTTTGGGCAGAAAGAGTTGGAAGTCTCATGTCACTGGGGGCAGATGCAGAGGTTTTTATAATTGGAAACCACTTCCAGCTGTCTGCTTCAACACGACAAACAATGGGGCCATACATGCACACCTTAACTTCACTATATAACCCCATTTGTATTGCAAAGGTGACATTCCAGGTTATACTTCTGTGTGGAATCTGAATACCTGTTTGCTGACATTGGTTATAAAAATTTTTTGCAGAACATTTGTTTTTCTTTTAAGCTCAACACCTTTTTAAAATGAATACTGGTATGTTTTTATTTAGACTTTTGATTAAATTTTTTGTTTTGAAAATGTTGCCACTCAGATTTCTTTTTGCAATTAGTTCAGTTATAGAGCATTTCTCAAAATACTAAAGGTAGATTTTCCATGTGGTCCAGCTATACTAAGGTTCTTCGATCCACTGATAACAGACAATTTCACATTGACTCTTACAGTAGCACTATTCTCCAGAGTTAAGTTACAGACAGATGTTGATATCTAATAACAGGGAAGATGATAAAGAAATTTCAGTATACATCTATAATAGAACAATGTTATCAGAACAGCAAAGTTGTGTATATTTGAAGTAAAATATAAGTAAACAGAAATAATCCTATAAAATTTATTATTCAGTCTTTGGATCCAAATACCACCTTTGCTTAGCATCTGTGTCTCCTAGATTTTATATAGTTGTGTAAAACTGTGTGTGTATCTGTGACATGAAACTAGAAGATCAGCTATCCAAGAGGAAAGGGGGTTGGGGAACTAACAGGAGCTCGAGGATGTGGGAAAAGGATTTTAACAGGTGACAAACCTCCAGATCAAGGAGCATGGTAAAGGTTTTGGAATGATGTCCATCTTGAGAGATGATGCACTGTTTCACTTCTTACTGGCACATAACAGAGTTCACTGTAAGTGCAGACACTGAACTTTAGATGTCTCTCAACAGAGGAATGGATACAGAATATGTGGCACATTTACACAATGAGGCGGTGAGCTGCAAACAGACTGTTTGACCTCCAGTGGAGCAAGTTCTGGAACCCTGGGGACCCAATGGGTGGTGATTTCTACCTACAAGGGAAGAAGGTGTTTCATCATGTTGCCTGGACCCATGGCTCCTCTCAAATTTACCACTCCCACAGTCCTTACTGGAGAGGTGTGTGACTAACAGTCATGCAGAAAATATTCCAAGCTCCTAGAATTTTGGCTAGACCCCACCCCCACAGTTGCCTGACTATAGCCTGGTGTACTCCTTCCCAAAGTTACCTGACAACAGCAAGATAGCACAGCCCAGTATAAAAGGAGCTGCTTGGCCCCTCCTCTCTCTCTTTAAGCTCTTACATTTCTTACTCTCTTCTCTAGCCCTCCTTCTCTCCCTCCCTTCCCCCTTCTCTCCATGTGGACATGGCCAGCCTCTCTCCCTCTTTCTACCTTCTCTCTTTCTCCATGGCTTTCTCCAATAAAGCTCTAAAACCATAAACTGTCTCTGTTCATCAAGGCCCTCCATGCTTGAATGATGGAATAGGCTTTCCCCTAATGAGTCATGTCTAACCTCCCACTGGAAGGCCTTCCTGTGCTCTAGCCACAGAGTGGGCCAAGGACTCTCACCAGTGTAGGAACCACCCAGCACCACCTCTCCCCATGCTAATCCTTACTTCAGCCTCTGGAATGACCAATCTAGCCCCAGAAAAGCCTTTTGTTCTCAGCTCTTCCATGGTGCCCAGCAATGTCTGGGATGCCCAAGACTGAGAACCCATTACCTAGGACTGCCTTTTTTGTCCACCCTCCTACGGGCTGGGGTTCAGTGGCTTCCCACAGCCAAACACACACCCGCGGCCTCATGGAAAGCATACTGCAGTCCTCCTGAGTCCACGCACCCAGAGTACCGGAACTCTGGTGGGACATGGGTTTTCTACCACTCCCTTTATTCCCCCATGCCCACTGCCCAACAATGGAGTGCTACTCAGCTATTAAAAACAATGAATTCATGAAATTCTTAGACAAACGGATGGATCTAGAGGATATCACCCTAAGTGAGGTAACCCAGTCACAAAAGAACACTCATGATATGCACTCACTGATACGTGGATATTAACCCAGAAGCTCAGGATACCCAACATACCCAAATTTGCAAGATACATGAAACTCAAGAAGAAGGAAGACAAATGTGTGGATACTTTGATCCTTCTTAGAAGGAGGAACAAAAAACCTACGGAAGGGGTTACAGAGACAAAGTTCAGAGCAGAGACTGAAGGAATGACCATCCAGAAACTGCCCCACATGGGGATCCATCCCATGAGCAACCACAAAACCTAGACACTGTTGCAGATGCCATCAAGTGCTTGCTGACAGGAGCCTGATATAGATTTCTCCTGAGAGGCTCTGCTGGATCCTGACTGATACACATGTGGAGGCTTGCAGCCAACCTTCAGACTGAGCACAGGGTCTCCAATGAAGGAGCTAGAAGTTCCCAAGGAGCTGAAGGGGTTTGTAGCCCTATAGGAGGGACAACAGTATGAACTAACCAGTAATTTTAGTGCTCCCTGGTACTAAACCAGCAATCAAAGAAAACAAATAGAGGGACTCATGGCTCTATCTGCATATGTAGCAGAGGAAGATCTAGTTGGTCATCAATGGGAGGAGAGGCTCTTGGTCTTGTAAAGGTTCTATTCCCAAATATAGGGGAATGACTGGGCCAGGAAGCAGGAGTGGGTAGGTTGGGGAGCATAGTGAGGGGGGAGAAAATAGGGGATTTACGGAGGAAAAACTAGGAAAGAGATAACTTTTGAAATGTAAATAAAGAAAATATCTAATAAAAAATACTTTTTTTTTAAAAAAAAAAAAAGGGGGTTATCCAAAGAACACAGTCACATAAGCATTTACATGGAGTGGAAAGAAGAGATTTAAAATTCCATCTATAATTCAGAAAGCCTAAAGAGGTTATATGTGGTGATAGTTTTCATGAGACTCTGAAACTATAAATTTCATTGCTTTCCATTTACAATTTAGATGGTAATAGGTGGAGTTCATCTTTTCTTAGGTAAAGCATTACTTAATGTGAAATTTATAACCTTATTTACATCACTAAAATGACCTATCCTAAAAATATATTTTCCTTATTTTTCTACTATTTTTCATGTCTAGATATTTGGGAACCTAAAGAAAATAAAAAAGGAACAGAAGCCAACACACAATGTGCTTGTGACCAGCATGACGGCCTCTATCTCTTACCACAGTATCTTGATTAGAAAAATATGTGATTATTAAAAGAGTGCAAAAAAACAGGCATCGTAATCGGAGTCTCTGAAGGAAGTGCTATGGGTATTGAATGCTATACCTAATGTTTATTAACAGCATTGGTACATTTGTAAAGAAGATTTAAGATTATTAATAGTAGCAAAATTTACTTTCTCACTATTAGATGTTTCTCATCCTTTTTAAATTGTTATATTTATTATGGTCTGAATATTCTCTTTATATAGACTATATTACCCGAAGCCAAAACAACTCTGTTTTTAAAATCATCACAATTAGAAACTGAACAAACTCATGAAACTGAATATTTTGCATTTTCTGCAGGGAGGTGATTTCCTACTGGGGTTATGCAAATGAAGAGTATGAAGTTATGACTGAGGATGGTTACATCCTCCCAACTTCCTGAATTCCATTTAGGAAGAAGGACTCCAGTAATTCTGGTAAGATAGGAGTGAGAGGAATATATCTTGAGTCAAATACAATCTAGCTAAGACTTCCTAATGGTACTTATAATGCTTTAAAATCCTTGGACATCTCTGACTCCCTTGGGTAAAGAAGAGTTTATGAGCTGTGAGCAATATCTGACTTAAGTTTATCAATATGTTGAGAAAGCAAAAGTACAATCTACCTCAGAATTTAACTTTCTGCACTGAAGAGCTCAGAGTCCCTGAATTAGTTTCAGACACACTGGTTCTACATGATACTGAATTCTCAGTACTGTAGGGTACTGAAGTGGTGTGAATGAAAATGACCTCCATAGGATTTTGTGTTTGAATTGTTGGTCCTGAGTTACGGGTGCTTATTGGGTAGGTTTAGGTGGTACAGTTTTGCTGGAAGAAGTATATAATATGTGGCAGATTTTGAGATGAAATACAAATAAATTATAAATATTCTGATTATTTGATCAGAGACTGAGAAAAAACACAGTCAGCTCCAGGACACTATGGTGCTGTGCTGCTACAGAGGGAGACAGATCAGGGAAATTGGTGTGGAAAGTGAGGCTCAATAGTGAGCCTTACCTTAGTTACCTGGCATCCTTGGAGTGAGATTTCCCCTGAGAAATGCCCCATGATCTACACAGCTAATCAGACCTGTAACTGGGAGCTGTTTTGACAAGGTCATACATGAGCTTGAACTGTGAACCATGACTTCCTGCATCTTCCTTTCCCCAAGACCGTGCACGTATCATGTCATAAAGTTATAGGGGAATTAGCTTGTGAGATGCACATTGAGAAACATATTTGGTATGTCTATTAATTCCTCTTTTCCTGCATGTTATAAAATACCAAAACCCAGAGCAACTTATGAATGAAAGTGTTTATCTTTACTTACATTGTGGAGGGATACACATCTATCACAGTGGGGCAGCATGGCAGCAAGCAGCAGACATGACACTGACAGAAGAACATCACCTTTAGAAACAGAGTGGAGTCAAGATAGTTTCCTTAGATTGACAACTTCTGGCTCCAAACAGAGGTCTTCAAATCAGAGGTCTTCATCTGTTACTCTAATCAGGACAGAAGGGCCTTGCTAAACAACGCATAATGAATGGATGAATAAATGGATGAATGAATGAATGAATGAATGAGTGTGTGTCTGCCTCTCTCTCTCTCTCTCTCTCTCTCTCTCTCTCTCTCTCTCTCTCTCTCTCTCTCTCTCTCTCTCTCTCTCTCTCTCTCTCTCTCTCTCTCTCTCTCTCTCTGTGTGTGTATGTGTGTGTGCTGTACTGTACCACATTTGTTTCCATAAATTTTCCTACTCAATCTGACTCTGTCCCTTCTGCAGCCCCCACTGTAGCGGCCTGGGGCTGCTTTTGTTCATTCTCAGCAATTTTTGCATCTCTCCAAGTCTCTGTCTAAAAACTTTATTTATTTTAACTTTTTTCCTATATTATTTTAATATACTTTTAAAAAACTAATTACATTATGTTTTTAAGTAATTGTACCTGAGTGCATGAGAACCATCAATTACTTTGAATTTCCTTCTCACAATTCAAATGTGTTTCTTGATATTTCTGAATGAGACACTAGATGGGGCTGTCATACAGCTCACTGGAGCAGTACTTTCCCAACACTTGCATAGGTCCTTGGCAAAATTAAAATCAACTTTGTAAGGCTGGTTAACAGAGTTTTGCAATGAGGATATGATAACAAGAACAATTCCCAACCAGAGTACATAAAGAAATGATAGTAAACCAAAGACTGAGAAAAAAGCCTCAGTTACTCTTTTTTTTTAATTAGATATTTTCTTAATTTACATTTCAAATGCTATCCCGAAAGTTCCCTATACCCTCCCACGCCCCTGTTCTCCTACCCACCCACTCCCACTTCTTGACCCTGGTTTTACCCTGTGCTGGGTCATATAAAGTTTGCAAGACCAAGGGTCCTCTCTTCCCAATGATGGCTGATTAGGACATTTTCTGCTACATATGCAGATAGAGACACGAGCTTAGGGGGTACTGGTTAGTTCATATTGTTGTTCCACCTACAGGGTTGCAGCCCCCTCCAGCTCCTTGGGTACTTTCTCCAGCTCCTCCATTGGAGGCACTGTGTTCCATTCAATAGCTGACTGTGAGCATCCACTTCTGTGTTTGCCTGGCACTGGCATAGCCACACAAGAGGCCGCTATATCAGGGTTCCTTGAGCAGAATCTTATTGGCATGTGCATTAGAATCTGGGTTTTGTGGCTGATGATGGGATGGATCCAAGGATGGGGTAGTCTCTGGATAGTCCATCCTTTCATCTTAGCTCTAAATNTTGTCTCTGTACCTATATCCTTTCAGGGGTATTTTGTTCTTCATTCTAAGGAGGAATGAAGTATCCACAGGATGGTCTTCCTTCTTGGTTTTCTTGTGTTTTGCAAAATGTATCTTGGGTATTCTAAGTTTCTGGACTAATATCTGCTTATCAGTGAGTGCAT